>NC_057798.1:303067998-303079808 GCF_018294505.1 Triticum aestivum | reverse complement strand
GAGGTCGAAGGTGGAGATGAACAGTATCCCGTGGAGTACCTTTTTGCGGTACGCCACACCCCTCCCGATGAACAGGAACCCCGTTTCGACCGTAGCGCTCCAACACAAGTCTGTTTCGTCCGTTTTGCGGTACGCCACACCCCTCCCGATCAAGAGGACCACCGTTTCGACCGTAGCAAGTCCATTTCGTCCGTTTTGCGGTACGCGACACCCCTCCCGATCAACAGGATCCCCGGTTCGATCGTAGGAGGTCCATTTCCTCCATTTTACGGTACGCCACACCCCTCCCGATCAACAGGACCCCCATTTCGAATGTGGCCGGTCGAACACAAGGCCGTTTCATCCGTTCTACGGTACGCTAGGCTCGTTTCCATCGCCTGTTCCATCCAAGCCCTCCCGATGAACACGACCACACATTCCGTTCCGACCCAGCCATGTACACGAGCCCTGGCCGTACGTATGCGCGAGTAGGCGTTCGAGACCCCGCCCGTATGTACACATACGTGGCCGTATTTTCTTTCTTGCACCCCGGCCGTTGTACGTACTTGTACATGCTATGTGGGCGCCTCTACTACGACACGTGTGCGCCTCTACATCGAACAGTGTGTACGTACACATTCGCGACCAAAATGACAACGCTACGTACGCTTCAACCAGGTGGGTCCCGACTGTCAGGCACTTCCTTGCGTGCGAAGATGTAGCTGGTGGGTCCCAGTAGTCAGGGGGAAACGTTTTTTTTGTGAAATACGATGGCCTGTCTAGTGGGTCCCTGCTGTCAGGTGGAGGAACAATTATTTTGCGCGTGATAAGGAGGCACTTCCTTGCTGCGGCCGTGGACCCAGCTGTCAGCCTCTCCACATACAGTCCACGTCCGATGGAAGTCGTTCCTTGACCACGTTGACCACGCCGCTTCGAGTGCACCAGGGCAGTGGACGACAGCGAGGCCTGGGAAGGTGACGACGCGGAGCCGGGGAAGACGCGGCAGTGGATTCCCACGCGTAGAGGAGTACGATGGTTCACTAGTTCGCTGCGGTGTGAGGCTGCCGTCGCTGCAGAATAACATGGGGTGTGAGTGAGTAGAGGGATGGCCTGGCCAGTGGTGGGAGTAGTAGGGGGCGGTGTGGCCTCTGCCGCATCGCAGCCGGCCACGGGAGGCAGGAGCACGAGGCACGACCGGCGCTGGTTTGGGCGGCTGGAGCAAGAAGACCAGAGGTTGAAGAAGCACTATGACCGTTGGTTGGACATCATACTGTCACTAGACCTAGAATCATGCATATTGACTGAGTTGACAAAGCCCTCTATCCCCGTCAAGTTAGTAGGCCCACAAGTCAGCCTGCCACTATACCGTGTCCCAGCTAACAGGGGGATTATTCATTTTTTTGTGCATAATAAGGAGGCACTTCCTTGCGTGCGAAGATATAGCTGGTGGGTCCGATCTGTGAACGGCGATAACGTTTTTTTCGTGAAATATAGAGGCCCTTTCGGTGGGTCCTTGATGTCAGGTGGAGGAATCATTATTTTGCGCGTAATAAGGAGGCATTTCCTTGCGTGCAGCCGTGGACCCAGCTGTCGGCCTCTCCACGTATAGTCCACTTCAGATGCATGTCGGTTGTTGACCACGTTGACCAGGCCGCGCCGAGAGCACCAGGGCGGTGGATGATGGCGAGGCCTAGGAAGGGAACGACACGGAGGTAGGGAAGACTCCGCAGTTGTTTCCCACGTGGAGGGGAGTATGACTGTACGAGGGTTTACTGGTTCGTTTGCCATCGCCGGAGAATAACAGCAAGAGTGGGTGAGTAGAGGGATGGCTAGGGCAGCAATGGTAGTACGGTGGGGCGGTGAGGCCTGCGCGGCAGCACAGCCAGCCGCGGGGAGGAGGAAGCAGGCAGTCCCCCTGGCGCTTGTTTGAGCGGCTGGAGCAGGAAGAGCAGAGATTGAAGAAGCACGACGACCGTTGGATGGACATCCAACAGTCACTGCTTGTGCGTCAACCTTTTTTTAGGAAAGCCTCATATCTGTTGAAAACAACATACAACCCATCTGCCATTATTTCTAATAATTTACAGCCCATTTGCTAATTCTTAAGGTTTTTTTGGAGCCCATATTCTTTTTGTTAGCGTTACAACCCATATTGTGGCCATGATTAAAAAATTATACGAAATTTTGCATATTTCGGTGCGGTCCGAACTGTTTTTAATCCCAAAATTTTGACTCACATTCAAATAGATTTTAAAAATAAATGTATATCAATATAAAATCCAACAAATTCTCCACGCATAAAAATTAATGTAATTTAAAATCTCGAAATGAAAAAAAAGATATTTGAAACTAATTGCCGGTTTGATGTGTTTTAAAAATGTACAGCCAATTTCTTGAAAGATTTGCAGCCCAACAGGCCTGACAAAGCGACTTACTTGGCAAATCACAAAAAAACTGGGCTGTGGCCATGGACCCAGCTGTCAGCCTCTCCACGTACAGTACTCTTCCGATGGAATGTCATTTACCACATTGACCAGGCCGCACCGAGAGCACCAAGGCGGTGGACGACGGCGATGCCTAGGAAGGGGATGACGCGGAGCCGGGGAAGACGCGGCAGTGGATGCCAACGCGGAGAGGAGTACGAGGGTTCAGTGGTTCGGCTGCGGTGTGAGGCTGCCGTCGCTGCAGGGCCTAGCTAGCGGTGGGAGTAGTAGGGGGCTATGACACCTCAACGGCAGCACAGCCGGCCACTAGAGGCAGCGATTGAAGAAGCAGCAGGACCGTTCGATTCAAATCCAGCGGTTACTGCTGCTAGAATCGCTTGTTGACTAAGTTGACAAGCCCTGCGTACGCGTCAACTTAGTAGGCCCACAGGTCAGCCTCCCAACCGGTGCGCCCCAGATGTTAGTGGGAGGAATCTTTTTTTTTTGCGTAATAAGGAGGCAGTTGATTGCGTGTGGCCAGGCCAGCAAAGGGAGTAGGGTGGACTGGGGAAGCCCGCACGGCATCACAGCGGGCCATAAGAGGAGGGAGCAGACAGTCCCATCGGCACTAGTTTAGGCGTCTAGAGCAGGAAGATCAGAGATTGAAGAAGCACGTCGGCCGTTGGATGGACATCCAAAGTCACTGCTGCTAGAATCTTGTGTTCACTGACAAAGCCTTGCGTAAACAAGTCAGCCTCGAAATCTGTGGCGTGTACATCCCATTTTCTATTATTTTTATAATTTTTACTCATTTTCTAATTCATATGGAATTTATTGCAGCCCATTTCCATTTTTAGAATTGCTAGCCATTTTCTGGTCAGTACCAGTGTAAAAAAATTAACTAAATATGTTGGAAATTTTGAAAATTCGCAAATTTTTGCTGGGGAACGAAATATTCTTAATCCAAAAATTAATAGCCATACTAAAATAAATTTAAAAATAAATTAGTGCTATGTCATGTTAAATCCAATGAAATACGTATAAGATATCAGTGAAGAACAAAAACAAAAAAAGAAACTAATATCCCATTTGCTATAAGTTATTTGGAATTTTCAACCCCTTTTGATATTACTTTTAACAGACATTGACCATGCTCTTTGGCCAGGACGGAATGCATCCCTCCTCGTCTTGAAAGATTTGCAGCCCAGTAATTCGGAGAAAACAAAAAGGCCTAGCTTGGGTATTCTTCAAAAAGAAATACTGGGCTACCTATTTTCCCAAAGAACTTGTGCATGAGCAATTAGCTTTATTTATTTATTTACTTATTTATGTTCAGGAGACCATGAGCGTGTACCTGGGCTGGATTCATGTGAGAGTCTCCCTTCCAGTTAATTATGGGCTTCTCTATTGGGCCTTCATCAGTGGGCTGCATGTTATCAACAAGTGGAAAATGTGTTTCGTACAAAAAATACTATGAGCTACGTACGGTACAGGGCACTAAAGGATCGAACCGTGCAACGACTTCCAAAACATTGTGTTTGTCATTCTAACAACACATTTATTCAACCAATAGACGAAGTATACTATTGATTGTACATTGAAAACAACAGCAGCAGCAACCAGGGCTGGGGGTGCAACAGAAGCAGTAAGCAGTCCAGAAGAGTGAAGGCGCAACTCTCTCTTCCAAACCAAACATCGGCCATCATTACAAAAGGGCTACCAAAAAAGAACAAGTGTATGCATCAAACTAAATAAAGATCCTACTACACCAAGTGTACGCATCTAACTAACTGGCTTAGTTAGATGTTACTATTTATTAAGCTATGGAGATTGGCTGACGACTTGAACCAGATGGGTGACTGAAGGGGGAAACTCCAGCCAGCAAGTCAAAGTCTGATACTTCCGACCCTCTCTCCTACTTTGGGCTGTAGAGAGTGGCGGCACATATCAGGGTATGGTGCATGCAGAGACGCATGGTATGATGTGTACACACAGTTTTGCCTGATGAACGAAACCACACTGCCATCATGATCCTTGTCGTTGGTTATCTCTTGGTTAATCAGATAATTCAGTCCGACAAACAAAGAGCATGTACCAAGGCTACTTACCAACCTCCAGTCAAAAATTCCTGAAGGCCCAGAGAAGCTGTGATCCTTCTCAAAGACCTTGCAGTGACTGTGATTGTATTCCGCGAAACAACACGTCCGGTACGTGCGAACGATCATCAATCTTTCGTCGTCGTCTGATCGAGCCAGGAACCACCTGCAACTGCCATGCCGCTTTTCTATGAAAGCTTCTGGGATTAGGAAGGGTAGGGACACCAGGCGGCCTACAACATCATATCAAGTTGGAGTCAAATAAAAAAGGGCTCCTGATTTAGTTAATCCTGAGAACAGCATGTTATGAGCATGAATATTTTTTTAGTAATTGTTGACAGTAATATAAGCAAGCCATCATGATATCATAGGAAAGTAACATACTGCTGTAACAGCCGTTTGTAGCGATAACTGGAATAGGCCAGCAATACGTCCAGCCATAGAAGGAGTCGACGGCGTAAATGAAGCCCTTGTGTTCAATGGCATCAGAGAACCATGGAGGATGTATGATCCTGTGATGGACGTGCAGATTTATCCACTTACCGAAGTGACCTGTCAGATAGGTGAGACCGTGGTTGCAGAACGCAATTAGCCTGAAGTCTTGATAATTCACAGATCTTGTGGGCACTTGGCAGATTACAACCTTGAGCAAATCAAACTTGGTATCATGTTGGCTACTGTAAGTTTCGAAGTATTCTGGGCCGCGGTGCCAAAGCAGTGCAGTGTTAATCGAAGGAAGGGGATCAATCGCCGGGTGTAGACTTCCATGAGCATCCAGATCCCGCGACCGTCGACAAGCACCATCCAAGACA
Organism: Triticum aestivum; assembly: GCF_018294505.1. Lineage (NCBI taxonomy): Eukaryota > Viridiplantae > Streptophyta > Magnoliopsida > Poales > Poaceae > Triticum > Triticum aestivum. The sequence goes on along the minus strand of NC_057798.1, from coordinate 303,074,498 downwards.
TGTTCATGCCGACCCAGTACATACCGTTAATGTAGTTGAGGCTTACGGGGATCGGACCGCACTCTATGCGGTTGATGCTCGCCAACCTACGATTGTTATGTTGCGTGACATGCTGTTTTTGAAGATCAGGCGGCATCAGCAAGCAAGGAGCTGGCTTAAAAAGCTCCGACCTGAGGGCTTGGAGTAAACAGTACAACCCCGATGAGCACGCGGCGAGCGACATGGTACTGAGATTGTCCACACGCGAAACAATGAGCTTGATTACCTCTGTGGGGAGTGAATTCCAGCCACACTTTGGCGGACGCTGCTCGGTTCAGCCATTGTTAGTGCTTGGGTTTCGAATGAGGGGGGGAGGCGCCCTAGCGGGGATGGAAGATTGGATGAGATTATGTGCAGACAAAGATGGAGAAGCGAATATGTGCTGCGGGAAGTGGACAGGTGATGATGACTACAGCATGCCACTTGACATACGAGACGCATACCAGTAGCGTAGGGTCATATCGATGCCAGACAACTTGCTTGAGTGGTCACAGTACTGGTATTCCCTACAGTACCTACTATAGTACTATGCCCTAATTTGCTTGAGTAGAGTAGTAGAGTAGGACTCTGCTCTACTACTAGCACCGGAGGAGTAGTATATTCTAATCTAAAATAGTTACAAACTTCAATGCCCGAGCGTGGAACGACTATGAACCGTGCTCAAAGACCATGTCTACATGGTGTTTGGACTTATATGCAAAAAAAGCAAGATGCCCGTGCATTGCATGGCACACCATCATCACCCACTCGGTTTTTTCTCTACTCCTACTCCTATAAAAGGCTCAGTTGGTGATGATGGAGGCGAGGAGGCATGTTCAGTCGGGCGTGTAGCGGACGGCACAGCACTATTCGATTTTTTATAAAAAACAAGGAAGAGTAGTAGAGATAGAGACATAGGGAGGAGCACGAGGATGTGGGAGATAAGGATGAACGAGGCAAGGCCTTATCTGTAAATGTGGAGAGAGGTGCGAGTATCTTTTGTAAAATTGTCATAGTTGGCTTTCTATCCGTCAGATATAGATCGGATGGTCTATATTACAAGATGGCAGGCATACCATCATCACCAACTCAATTTTCTATCAGAGTAGATATAGATAGATAGAGACTAGGGAGTACTAGTAAGGACACCATCTACTGCTTCGTGTGCTACTGCTGCGCTCCATTCGATGGCTGCAACGTCCCCTACAGCCACTCCCTCCTGCGCCCCATTCGGCGGGCGCTGTTGAAATTTGGGGAGCGCACTCTCGCGACTGCTGGCAGCCACGACTTCATTGACAACGACTTCTTCCCCGACCTCGGCAACCTCTTCCTCAACGACATGGGTGATAACCTCAAAGCCAACGGTGCTGCTCCCGTTGCACCGTATGTGTTTCTATCCTTCCTGTTCGAAATCGTGGTAGAATTCATGTTTCTACTCTGTATCCTACTACTATGCTAGTCCACATGATTAGTTTCATCTCTGTTATAGCCATCATGATTTATTTTGTGCTTATTCGGATTAAATCTCATAGTAACTTGCTCATATATTCAACTCGCGCAACGTCCCCTACAGCCACTCCCATTTCATGGACAGCCTGGTCGATGCCTCCAAGGAGCTCTTCGTCCACTGCTATGCGTGCCCGATGCCATTTTGTGGCTCGCCGGCGGACATGGTGCATCACCTCACGGATGCGTGCTGCGGTCACTGCTGGCCCTTGGCGGAGAACATCAAGTACGAGATGTGCTACCCGTTCGCCATGCCGGTGTCGCTGGAGGATCACCGCCGCCTGCTAGTCTCGGAGGAGGACGGCAGCGTCTTCCTCTTGATTGTGGGCACCGGCGAGGCTCGCGTAGGCCGCTGCCCCGTCTCTGTGATGTGCGTAAGGGGCGACGCCGCTAACGCTGACACAGACACGAGGCAAATGTACGGGTGCGTGGTCAGTGTTACTACCCCTCCGGGTCACGTGGGCAGCAACACCGGCCTCATCGAACGGACTTGGACTCTGGGGAGCTGGGACTATCCCACCAATGTGGACTTGGAAAACCCATGGCATCCTTTACCCGCCGACGCGGTGCACGGGGACTCCAAGGAGGTTTACCTAGACATACGCATTATCTAGTTAAATGTTGATCATTAGTCTCCGCTCAATGTAATCCGTTGTCTAAGCATGTGGAGACTTCCATGCAGGATCTTGATCTATTGGAGTATCGCGCATGAATAAAAGTGTATCCGTTTATGGTTTAGTCTAGAATCTTCCATGTATGAATTTTTACTACAGTACTGGTGAAAGACTTACGATGAACCATTTCTTACATCTCCTCTGCCCCCTTGCAAGTCATGCTGATTTAATCCCTCCGTCTAGGTGTATAAGGGCATGGTTAATATTACTTAATAGTATAGCTAACTATTGACTATAAGAAAGTGCCATGTCATCTATAGCCAACATGTGTAACAATCGATACTCAAAAACTAATTCTTAAAGATCATTTCTTGCAAAGCACAATAAGTGTTATTTCTGCACAAGTTTTGGATGCAGATTGAACAGTTGAACGCTTTTGTTTGCAAAAGATACCTTTTTATCTATTTCACCCGGATGTTTGTGAGCTCTAGAGATCAAATAATATCCGAAGAAACCTATCGATACCCGTTACACATGGGATGACCCCCACATCCTTTGTCAAAATAAACAACTCCCCGATCAATGCATTTCACTCTTTGGTGCAACGCACGGGCACCTTACTACTATAGATTAGTACGACCAAAAATTGAACTAATATTATATATAGTACGATAAATGCTGATGCATGTCACCTAAAATTATATCATTCAAATCTATGTTCAAATACGAATCCAATGAGATAGTTTTTGTTGACATGCACTAACATTTTGTTAGTTAAATCTTCAATCAAATTCAATGGGGGACTAATAAACCACGACCGATGTAGTACAAGTGTAGAGGGCGGTGCTGCACGGGAGTCTCACCTCTCACCCCGCTTGTGGCGCGGTAGTAAAGCCGTCATATCACAAAACCCAACTACTCCCAGTAATAAGTGGCCTGGTAAAATAAACGGACAAGCAACAATCACATCCCTCTGTCTTTTTTGCATTTCATCTCTCTGCATTTACTTTCTCTGGTTCATCTCGCACACTCGATCCCTAGCTACTACTCCAAGGGCCAGTTCTTTTCGCGGCTTCCCCAGCTTTTCTCATAAGACTAGTCATAGTGGAGAGTAACAATAAGGTGCCTCACTCATTAATTTGAGCTTCTAAACTACTACTCCGTCCTGGTTTATTCCTCAACATTGTAATTTGTGCTAAATTTTAACCAAGATTTAACTGATAAAATGTTACTCCCTCCGTCTAGGTGTGTAAGTCATCTTACGAAAACCAAATAATCCCAAAACACTTAGGCGCGATGCATTAACTTCTACCTTGTTTCTTGTTTCTTGACATATCAACCAATAAGAGAAAAAGAGTGTGCATGCTTTTAATGACTTGACATATCAAACACGACATGCAGTGGTTAGTTCATTGCATGCAATACTATTAATTAGCAAATAAACATTAATGTTTCTCATTTTCTCCTCCTCCTTGGTTACGGTGCACAGCCTAAGATGACTTACTCACCTAGACGGTTGGAGTAGTGCATGTGACATGCACTAACATTTCATTAGTTAAATTTATGATCAAAATTTGACACAGGTTACATTGGGGACCAATAAACCAGGACGGAGGTAGTAGTTATGGGATTACTAATCTAGAAACCCAAAAGAACTGGCCCCTAGTACTCCTACTAGTAGTAGAACTCAAGTTGTAATTCCAATCGCACGGCACAACTTGTTAGGCAAAAAATTCGATACAGGGTGTAGGAAGCGGTTTGGGAATTTGCATGCCTTTCCAACCAGTGAGATACTCCGTACAATGTACGATAGAGAAATAACCACAGAGAAGGAAGCTAAAAGTAAACAATTAAGCAAGCATTTTTGCATTTGTTTTGCATTGAATCGTTTCACAAGCTTGACTAGTGTTGTTTTTCTAATTTTACAAAAACCGCATCATAATGCTAAAATGTGCATTTGCACGTACATAAGTAATAGTAGTACTCCCTCCGTCTAGGTGTATAAGTCTTCCCTCCTTGGTCACAGTGCACAACCAAAGATGACTTATTGACCTGGACAGAGGGAGTAGCACAGTCTGCAAGCATATATCGAGAGAGACGTGTAGTGCGATAGTATATAGTAAAGTTTGTGCTATATGCACGTACTTGCAAAATGCGTACGAATACAAAGGGTTTCCAAGCTTTCCCTTTTACATACTTAATTAAGGATGCTAAAAATTCCTGAATGTTCGGGATTTATCATTTCCGTCCCAAAACTAATGAGATCGCCTTACGAAACAAAAATTATACTCCTCCTAAAAGCCACAGCGCTCGCAGGAGCGCTTGCGGCGCGCCACGAGTGCCCTGGTGTGCGGCCGTTTCCCAGAGCGCCGACACAACGCCTCTTCCTCAGCCTTGCAACTCGCGAGGTGCTGATTGGCGGCTTGCTGGCGGGCGAGCACGATCTCAACGGTGTGGTGATCCGGCGCCAACAAGTACTCCTCCTTGCTGGAAGCGTGCACTCGGTCCACGTACTGCCAAGCGTAGATGAGGCACTTGGGCCTGACTGCACTCAGGGCGTCGGCACGGGCGTCCTTCGCCACCCTCACAGCCCTCGCATGATCCTTCTGCCAAAGAGCCAATTGCCTGACTCTCTTGGACACGACATAGGCCTCCCAGGAAGCTTGTTCCACGGTGCTCTTCTCTTCCTCGGCCTTCTTCTCCACCTCTATTTTGGCGCGCTCTGCTGGAGGCAAAGCCTCCCACAAGGCGACATCTATTTCTTTACAAAACTCCTCAAGGCTGGGGGGCTCGATGGGCGGCGTTGTGTTTTCCTTGTAGCAGAGAGCCGACGCGTCCTCTGACGCGCGTGCTGGCGAGATTGGGAAAGCCAACATGTCCACCTCGAGGCGTTGCAGCGAGGAGCAGAACGCTGACGCGTCCTCCTCGACAATTGGCGGCGAGGAACGGAACGACGATGCGCCGCGTCACGGCGAGGAGTGGAACGCCTACGCGTCCTCCTTGACTAGTGGCGTCGAGGAACAGAACAGCAACGCGTCGCGTAGTGGCGAGGAGCGGAACACCGACGCGTCCTCCTCGACTAGTGGCGGCGAGGAACGGAACGGCGACGCGTGACCATCCACGCGGTGCAGCGAGGGGCTCCTAGGGCTTGGGAGGGGCGATGCCATGGTGGTCGACGTGAGAGGGAGTGGGAGGAGATAGCGATGAACGTGAATGTGAGGGTGAGGAAATAGCGATGTCGTGGGAGGCGCAGTATTTATAGCGAGCAATGGCACACCTACGTAAGATATGGACTGAGCTGCACTGACTTAACTGCAGGTTCAGTTGCATCACTGACATGTGGGCCAGACCCCTGTTGCGCTCATATGTCAGTGACCCAATGCACCTGCAGTTAAGTAACAGCTACGTGGCCATATTTGTTGGAGTAAATTACGGGGGAATGAAGGGGTAGAAATATTGCTGGTCACAACGGATTGGACGAGCGTGGGGGGAGGAGAGTCATGCATGCAGATTTTTTCACACGAGGTGGAGTGGTGGGACCGCCGGAGAGAGAAGGAGAATTTGGCAGGCATATTGTTTCCACAATGCAGAGGAAAAGATTTGGAGACGAACGGGCTTCCTACAGGTATGGGGAACAGTGCATAATAAGTCATCTTGCATGCCAGGCTAGGTATAGTCTCAAGTCATTAAAAACATTGTAACATCCCAAATTTTCAATTCGGAATGTTATATAGTAGATCATCATTGCATATCATATTTTATTGCATTTTGGCTCGATCCTACAAATTCTACGCAACTCAAGGACCCAAGAAGAGAGTTGGGAATTTTGTTATTTTTATATTTGAGTTTTCTCAACTTTTAAAAATAGGATCATTTGATTTTAATTATATTATATTCAATTATTTCTATTATAAAAATATGAGAGAGGGAATAAAATGATGTTTCCAAAATAAAGAAATATTGAGGATTTAATAATAAAATCAAATAAGATTTTATTTTTGAGTTTATCGCTATTTTATTTGAATTAGGAAAATGCGCGTTTTTCAATATTGCATTAAGGCCCCAAATAAATGTTCATCTTGTCCGGCTTGATTTTAGAAGTCGGAGAAAATTTATTTCTGGATTTTTGGAGTCCGTTTAGTATTTCTTTTATTTGTTTTTCTGCGGGTAATTATTTAAAGAAAAAAACTAACCGACCTACCGGGCCGTGTCCGCCTAGGACTCTAGGCACGGCCGGCCTTTATAAGCCGGGGAAGCCACCCTGCAGCCCACCCGAAACCCTAGCCCCGCCGAACACCGCCCACGCCGCCGCCGACGCCGCCGCGTGCTGCCGCCGCCACCGCCAATTCGCGTTGCCGACGC
>NC_057798.1:303059640-303067662 GCF_018294505.1 Triticum aestivum | reverse complement strand
GCCGAGCCCCGCCGACCCTCGCCACTGGACCCCTCCGCCGGTCGCCACCGCCTCGCCGAACCCCTCGCCGAAGTAGCCCGCCGCCGCTGACGCTGTCACGCATCCCGAGGTAGCCGCCGGTTTTTCTTATAAAATCGTTCGGGTTTTTTCGAAACCCTAGATCCGTTTTTTTAGATCGGTTTATTTTCTTTCCCGGTTAGTTTAATTACCGGACGTTCATCCGTACGTTCATTTTAACAAACAGTTTTCGTCGTTTAGCCGCAGACAGCGAACGTTTTTCTTTTTCTTGGATTTTCCGCGATTATTACTGATCACGATTTCTGATCCGATTTTCGTTCTAGTATAACTTTTCACTCGTTTATCGGAATCAGGCGATTCAAGCGCCTAGAGTTTCATCTCGAAACCCTCTTTCCGTTTAACCTACTCAAACAAGTTTTTGCTACTGTAAAATTTGACTTAGGTCCAGATTAGTAAAATGAAGTCTGTTTCTTTCACCGTTTGGGTTTCGTTGCTTTGTTTGATTTGATTCTTTTTGCAAACCGGAGTTCTTAAGTTGAAATTTTTGGTTAGATCTCTTATTTGTGATTTACCTGTGCATTGGATGACTGCTTATTGTATGCTTGTTTGTTTGCGATAGAGTACCCGGAGTGCGCCACTTGCTACTTCGAATCTCTAGGTTTCACGAATCATCAGCAAGGCAAATAACACTTTGATCATACCTCTTTACTACCCAGCTTTATTGCATTAGATCAATCCTCAAATAATTGCATGATTAGGATCTGATTAACATGTGGGTTTTGGGAAGTAGTTGAGGTAGTACCTATATTCTGTTTACTTTCAAACCATTGAGAGTTACTTCTACGTTGCTTATATTGCCATGATATGCTAGTAGACGTGGATTGAGTGAGTGTATCCATGACAGATGTGAGATTTTTAATTAATTTTTTATTTAAGGTGGAAACTTTAATACACATCTGGGTGGATTGAGGCACCTGGGATTCCAGTGATTGCCTGTTATTTTCTTTATGGACCGCCACCCAGGCTCAAAGGGATCATGAGATTGTTCATGCTAGAAGCTTCTGTGTGCAGCCGCAAGCTAGTATGGGCTCTAGCATAGTTGATTAATTCGTGTGAACTCTTATAGTGGTAGACTAGCAGATGTAGGGGAAAGTAGGTGTAACGGTCTACCCATCGTAAGGTGCGAACGCTTCTGAAAGACTATGTCTCAGTCATCCGTTTCTCAAACACCATGTAGTGCGAGAAATCCAACATAGGAGATCGAGTCTTGCGGGGAAAAGTGCGCAAACCTCTGCAGAGTGTACAAACTAATCATGGTTAGTCGTGTCCCCGGTTATGGACGTTTTGAGTATCTAGTACTTGGATTATCATGTGAATCTCATCATGTTACTTTAATTAATTTTGTCGGGTTTAATGATGATGCTTAATTGGGTTGAGTTGGGTGAACCTTCTCAATGTTTAACAACCACCATGATAGTTAAATAAAAATTTATTCCTTTGCAGTAGGGAAAAATTTGCTTTGTGCAAAACTGTAACCATAGAGCTTTCCACCAGCCATATATGCATGCAGTATAGCATTATTCCTTTCATTACTCTCTATGTGTTACATTGCCAGCATATTCCATGAGCTGACCCATTTTGGGCTGCAACATTCATGTTGCAGACTTTTCAGACAACGAGTAAGGTGCCTTAGGTCGTGGTCTTATACTCAGTGATGCCGTTGGAGTTGATGGACTCGCTTATCTTCCAAGCCTTCCGCTGTTATCATTATTAGATGGTCTTATGCCATATTTATTGTAACAAGCTCTCTTTTGAGACATTCGGTGTAATAAGTGTGTGATTGCTACTCTGTTATAAATCCTTCAAGTACTGTGCGTGTCAGCATTACTGATCCAGGGATGACACTAAAGCACAGAGATCAGTCTATTTGAGGTCTGGTCGCTACAAGATGGTATGAGAGCACGCGCTGACTGTAGGACACGACCACTAAGCTAAAGCCCTAGATCACTACTCTCTCTTCTCATTTCTCACTCCTCATCTTTTCTACGCTTTTAGGATGGCGGATGCGAGGAATAAGTTCAGGCAACCGGATGAAGATACACCCTTTGGACGCCACTTGAAGGAAGTCACTAGATACCTGAACATCGGAGTACCAAGCTTCACCGGGACCTACATCGCCACTTTACCTGAAGAGGAGCGTTGGATGATTCAAGCTCAAGTTCCAAGAAGGACGTTCGTGCCCGTCACTGAGCCCATAGAGTTTTCCTTTGATCACCAACCTGGGGTCTAGGAAAGAGCATGGCAGCCCACATCACCATGGGACGCATTGGGGAAGTTTACGACAAGGATCTTAAGGATACTATTTACCAGATTTGTGGGTGCCGAGATTAGCAATGGGAGACGATCAGCACCAGGAAGGATAGATCAATTGCAGCTTTCATCCAGGAGTTAAATCAGCACATTTGGCGCCAGGAGAACCAGATGTGCGCAGGCATGATAGACCTGAAGAAGGCAATGACCAGGATCACGGAGCTGGAGGAAGAACTCAAGTCTACACGCGATGGATATGAGGAGGAAATGACGACACTCGTGGAGAAGAATGATGATCTAAAGAAGAAGCTAAAAGTATTCATGGGATTTCCCGCGACTAGAGTAGAAGACAATGATTGTACTTGCCCGGAGAACTACATCATCATCGACGACACCGACTTGGACCCAGACGATAGCGATGATGACTTTGTTGATGAAGCTGGAGCAGATATCATGGAGTCTTCGACCGAGCAGTTTTTCTAGTCGACCCCCATAATAGTAGTAGTATTCCCCCATGTATATAGTATAGTCCGAGCACTTTTGTAACGATAGTTAGACCGTTGTATGCCCTTGTTTGAATTGGTTGAAGTGATGTTGATTGAATTTGTCTCATGTGCATATGGGTAGTGTTTTCTCTATAGACCTCATTCTATTCTATTTTCTCATCTTTTCTAAAACCCTCAGATGCCTCTGAGACGTGACAATAGATTTGGTTTCCCACCGGAGCTCACTCAGTTGATCCAGCAGCAAAATGCATTGATGCAGATGCTAGTCCAGAATTAGAATCAGGGGAACAACAACAACAACAACAACAACAACAATAACCCACCACCACCACCACCTGTTGATCACCTAGCCCGTTTCTTGAGGCTGAATCCGCCGGTGTTCTCCAGTAGCACCGAGCCGATAGTTGCAGATGATTGGCTCCATAAGATGGGAAGGGAGATGACCACTGCAGGATGCACAGATGTGGAAAAGGTGAGTTTTGCCGCACATCAGCTTGATGGACCCGCAACATCATGGTTGGAGAATTTCACAGCCACTTATTCTATCGACACTGTCACATGGGACCAGTTTCAGCAGGCTTTCCGTACTGCCCATGTTTCAGCAGGAGCTATGGCCATGAAGATGCGTGAGTTTCGCAACTTGCGCCAAGGAGGACGTACAATTGGCTAGTACGTGGATGACTTTAGTAAGCTAGCACGTTATGGCCCAGATGACGTTGCTACGGATGCAGCTAAGCAGGAGAAGTTTCTGGAAGGACTGAATGATGAGCTGAGCATGCAGTTGATGGTAGCAACCTTCAACAACTACCAGGAGTTGGTATATTGAGCTCTTATGATTGAAGGGAAGCAACAGCAGATCAACAACCACAAGAGGAAGTATGGACAAGGAAAGTACAATTCTGGAGCTCAGGAGAAGCCCCGTTTTACCCAGAATTTGGGAGAACCTTTTCAGCATACTCATGGAGGAGGGATCTCGCACAACAATAGTGGCCCCAAGAATGGTAATGGGAATGGAGGAAGAAATGGCCAGAACCATACCAACCCATCAACCCCAGCCAAGAGGGATCTGAGCCAAGTCACTTCCTTTAAGTGTCAGAAGACTGGACATTATGCCAATGAATGTCCTGAAGCTAAAAATGAAAATGGCAATGGAAGCTATGGGAAGAAACCGAACCCTTTCAACAGGTGACAGATGAACCACGTTAACGTGGAGGAGGTTGAAGCCCAGCCAGATGCAGTAATAGGTAAGTTTTTTGTTAAGACATTTACTGCAATCGCTCTTTTTGATACGGGTGCATCGCATTCATACATATCAAGGGGATTTGTGGATAAGTATAAATAGCCCACCAAGGTTCTTAGAACACCTATGTTAGTAAGCTCACGAGGAGCGGAGTATATGGCCAGTTGAGGATGTTTTCAAGTGCCATTGAGTATAGGTAGGCATGTTTTCCCCTCGGATTTAATCATTTTGGAATCGCAAGGTTTGGATTTGATTCTGGGTATGGATTGGCTATCGATGTATGGAGGAAACATCAATTGCGTCAGTAAGTCGATTTTGCTTACCACCCCAGAAGGAAGGAGGATTAAGTATGTATCATGGCATGAGCCGAAGAGGACTCAAGTAAATTCCTTATCAAGAGTTGTACAGGAGGAAATACCAGTGGTGAAGGATTTCCCTAACGTATTTCTGAGGCGTTGCCAGGCATGCCACCGGATAGAGACATTGAGTTTTTGACTGAGCTTTTGCCAGGCACAGGGCCGATATTTAAGAGACCGTATAGGATGCCGGCAAAAGATTTGGAGGAAATTAAGAAGCCAATAAAGGAGTTATTGGATAAAGGCTATATTCGCCCAAGCTCTTCACCTTGGGGATCGCAAGTGCTTCTAGTGGAGAAGAAGGATGGATCATTGAGGATGGTTGTTGATTATCGAGGATTGAATGAAGTCACAATCAAGAACAAATACCCACTGCCGATGATCAATGACTTGTCTGACCGTTTGCAAGGAGCTAAGGTATTTTACAAGATCGATTTGCGATCAGGATACCACCAGCTGAAGATTCAGGAGCAGGATATACCTAAGACTGCTTCTACCACCAGGTATAGGTTGTACGAGTATACTGTTATGTCATTTGGTCTGACTAACGCACCTGCATATTTCATGAACATGATGAACAAGATGTTTATGGAGTTTCTGGATAAGTTCGTCGTGGTGTTCATTGATGACATCTTGGTCTACTCGAAGAATGAAGAGGAGCATAAGGAGCATCTGTGTATGGTACTTGAGAAACTCAAAGAACATCAGTTATACGCCAAGTTCAGCAAATGTGAGTTTTGGTTGAAGGAAGTCGGATTCCACGGACATGTAATATCCGGAGAAGGAACATAAGTAGACCCCACCAAAGTTGTCACTGTGACAAACTGGGAAGCCCCAACAACAGTTGGAGAGATCTGGAGTTTTCTTGGACTCGCAGGATACTACCAGAGGTTCATTTAGAATTTCTCGAAGATTGCAAAGCCCATGACGGAGTTGTTGAAGAAGGACACCAAGTTCAAATGGACTGAGGAATGTGAGGCCAATTTCCAAGAGTTGAAGAAACGTTTGGTTACATCACCAGTTTTGATTCTGCCTGACCAGCGCAAGGATTATGAAGTATTGGAGAAGTGCTTATGCAGGAGGAACGAGTTGCTTCGTATGCATCACGACAACTTAAACCTCATGAGTTAAATTATGCTACACATGAATTGGAGTTAGCAGCCGTAGTGCATGCATTGAAGACATGGCGACATTTTCTCATCGGAAACCATTGTGAGGTGTACACGGATCACAAGAGTTTGAAGTACATCTTCACGTAGAAGGAGTTGAATATCAAGCAAATGAGATGGTTGGAGCTCATCAAGGATTATGATATGAGATTGCATTATCACCCCGAAAAGGCTAACGTAGTAGCCAATGCATTGAGCCGCAAGAGCTATGTCAACACACTCATGATCGGAGAGTTACCAAAGGAGTTAGCCAAGGATCTTTGTGAGCTATGTTTGGAGATAGTTCTGGGAGGCTATGTAGCAGCATTGGAGATTCAGTCTTCCTTGATGGATAAGATCAGAGAAGCTCAGAAGACTGACAAGGAGATTGCCGTAATAAAGGAGAAGATGAGCAAAGGAAAAGCTAAGTGATTTCGTGAGGATGAGCACGATACCTTATGGTTTGAGGACCGCGTTTATGAGCCTAATGACACGAAGATCAGGAAGTTGATTCTGCAAGAGGCCCATGATTCGCCATATTCGATTCACCCAGGAAATACCAAGATGTATTTGGATTTGAAAGACACTTTCTGGTGGACCAGAATGAAGAAGGATATTGCGGAGTATGTAGCAGTATGTGATGTATGTCAGAGAGTGAAGGCAGAGCATCAGAAGCCAGCAGGATTGCTACAGCCATTGCCGATACCCGAATGGAAGTGGGATAAGCTAGGCATGGATTTTATCACGGGATTTCCCAGGACTCGTTTAGGCTATGACTCGATATGGGTTGTAGTCGATCGTTTGACGAAGGTAGCTCATTTCATGCCAGTGAAGACCACTTACACCAGTGCTAAGTTGGCAAAGATATACATGACCAGGATCGTATGTCTGCATGGAGTTCCGAGGAGCATTGTATCAGATAGAGGAACCCAGTTTACCTCAAAGTTCTAGAATCAGTTACACGAAACTTTGGGTACCAGGCTAGAGTTCAGTACAACCTTTCATCCGCAGGCAGATGGACAGACCGACAGAGTCAACCAGATTCTGGAGGACATGCTAAGAGCTTGTGCGCTAGATTATGGATCTAGTTGGGATGAAAATTTTCCATATGCGGAGTTCTCGTACAATAACAGTTATCAATCCAGTTTGAAGATAGCCCCTTTCGAAGCTCTGTACGAAAGGAGGTGCAGGACACCATTGTTGCGGGACGAAGTAGGAGACCGTCAGTTGTTTGGACCAGATCTGATTAAGGAGTCTGAATAGAAGGTGAAGTTGATTTGTGATAGGCTCAAGGTAGCCCAATCCAGGCAGAAGAGCTACGCAGATTCGAAACGCAAGGAGACAGTTTACGAAGTCGAAGACATAGTTTATCTTCGTGTATCCCCACTTCGAGGAGTTAAACGTTTTGGATTTAAGGGAAAGCTAGCGCCACATTTTGTGGGACCATACAAAGTTTCGGAGTGTATGGGAGAAGTTGCTTACAAGTTGGAATTGCCCGAAGTGTTTCATGTTTCCCAGCTGAAGAAGTACCACGCAGAGATGGCTGATATACCGCTCAGAGATATAGTGCCGCTGGAAGCGATTCGGTTGGATAGTGATTTGTCCTACGAGGAGAAGCCAGTCAGGATTCTCGAATATGCCAGCCGAGTCACACGCAGCAAGGTTATCAAGTTTTGCAAGGTTCAGTGGAGCCACCAGACCGAGGATGAAGTCACCTAGGAGCGAGAGGAAGATCTACAGAAGGACCACCGTCACCTATTTTCTAGCCAACCCGAATCTCGAGGGCGAGATTCATCTTAAGGGGGCTAGGTTTGTAACATCCCAAATTTTCAATTTGGAATGTTATACAGTAGATCATCATTGCATATCATATTTTATTGCATTTTGGCTCAATCCTAGAAATTCTACACAACTCAAGGACCCATGGAGAGAGTTGGGGATTTCATTATTTTCATATTTGAGTTTTCTCAAATTTTGAAAATAGGATCATTTGATTTTAATTATTTTATCTTCAATTATTTATATTATAAAAATATGAGAGAGGGAATAAAATGACTTTCCCAAAATAAAGAAATATTGAGGATTTAATAATAAAATCAAATAAGATTTTATTTTGGAGTTTATCGCTATTTTATTTGAATTCGAAAAAATGCGCGTTTTCAAAATTGCATTTAGGCCCCAAATAAATGTTTATCTTGTCCGGCTTGATTTTAGAAGTCAGGGAAAATTTATTTCAGGATTTTTGGAGTCTGTTTAGTATTTCTTTTATTTGTTTTTCTGCGCGTAATTATTTAAAAAAAACTAACCGACCTACCAGGTCGTGTCCACCTAGGACTCTAGGCCAGGCCGGCCTTTATAAGCCGGCGAAGCCACCCCGCAGCCCACCCGGAACCCTAGCCCCGCCGTACCCCGCCGCCGCAGATCCGCACCGCCGCCGCTGCGAC
>NC_057798.1:303014356-303059029 GCF_018294505.1 Triticum aestivum | reverse complement strand
CGACCGCCACCGCCCCGCTGGACCCCTCGCCGGAGTAGCCCATCGCCGCCACCACCGTCACGCATCCCGAGGTAGCCACCAGTTTTTCTTATAAAACCGTTCAGTTTTTTTTGAAACCCTAGATCCGTTTTTTAAGATCGGTTTATTTTTTTCTAGTTAGTTTATTTAGCGGCCGTTCGTCCGTACGTTCGTTTTAACGAACGGCTTTCGTCGTTTAGCCGCAGACAGCGAACGTTCGTTCGTTAGCCTGTTCATCCATTTTTCTTTTTCTCGGATTTTCCGCGATTATTTCTGATCGCGATTTCTGATCCGATTTTCGTTCTAGTATAACTTTTCGCTCGTTTATCGGAATCAGGCGATTCAAGCGCCTAGAGTTTCGTCTCGAAACCCTCTTTCCTTATAATGTAATCAAACAAGTTTTTGCTACTGTAACATTTGACTTAGGTCCTGATTAGTAAAATGAAGACTGATTCTTTCACCGTTTGACTTTCGTTGCTTCGTTTGATTTGATTCTTTTTGCAAACCGGAGTTCTTAAGTTGAAATTTCTGGTTAGATATCTTATTTGAGTTTTACCTATGCATTAGATGAGTGCTTATTGTATGCTTGTTTGTTTGGGATAGAGTACCCGTAGTGCACCGCTTGCTACTTCGAATCTCTAGGTTTCACGGATCATCAGCAAGGCAAGTAACACTTTGATCATACCTCTTTACTACCCAGTTTTATTGCATTAGATCAATCCTCAAACAATTGCATGATTAGGATGTGATTAACATGTGGGTTTTGGGAAGTAGTTGAGGTAGTACCTATATCCTGTTTAGTTTCAAACCATTGGGAGTTACTTCTACGTTGCTTATATTGCCATGCTATGCTAGTAGACGTGGATTGGGTGAGTGTATCCATGACAGATGTGAGATTGATAATTAATGGTTTATTTAAGGTGGCAAATTTAACACACATCTGGGTGGATTGAGGCACCTGGGATGCAAATGATTGCCTGTTATTTTCTTTATGGGCCGCCACCCAGGCTCAAAGGGATCATGAGATTGTTCATGCTAGAAACTTCCGTGTGCAGCCGCAATCTACTATGGGCTCTAGCATAGTTGATTAAGTCGTGTGAATGCTTGTAGTGGTAGACTAGAAGACGTAGGGGTAAGTAGGTGTAATGGTCTACCCATCGTAAGGTGCAAACGCTTCTGAAAGACTATGTCTCGGTCATCCATTTCTCAAACACAATGTAGTGCGAGAAATCCAACGGAGGAGATCGTGTCTTGCGGGGAAAATTGCGCAAACCTCGGCGGAGTGTACAAACTAATCATGGTTAGCCGTGTCCCTGGTTATGGACGTTTTGAGTATCTAGTACTTGGATTATCATGTGAATCTCAACATGTTAGTTTAAATAATTTTGTTGGGTTTAATGATGATGCTTAATTGGGATTGAGTTGGGTGAAGCTTCTCAATGTTTAACAACCACCATGATAGTTAAATAAAAATTTATTACTTTGTAGTAGGGAAAAATTGGCTTTGTGCAAAACTATAACCATAGATCTTTCCGCCAGCCATATATGCATGTAGTATAGCATTATTCCTTTCATTACTCTCTGTGTGTTACATTGCCGGCATATTCCATGTGCTGACCCATTTTCGGGCTGCAACGTTCACGTTGCAAACTTTTCGGACAACGAGTAAGGTGCCTTAGGTCGTGGTCTTATACTCAGTGATGCCGTTGGAGTTGATGGACTCACTTATCTTCCAAGCCTTCCGCTGTTATCATTATTAGATGGCCGTAAGCCATATTTATTGTAATAAGCTATCTTTTGAGACCTTCGATGTAATAAGTGTGTGATTGCTACTCTGTTATAAATCCTTCAAGTACTGAGCGTGTCAGCATTACTGATCCAGGGATGACACTAAACCACAGAGATCAGAGTGTTTGAGGTCTGGTTGTTGCGGAACGTTGCAGAAAATAAAAAAATTCTACGCTTTCACCAAGATCAATCTATGAGTTCATCTTGTAGGCGCTAACCAGTGCACATGCAGGAGCGTAGTGGTGGCTCGCCCTTTGAGATCTTCTTTGTTTCTTCATTAACCTAAGCCAAGTCAGTTTCTGGTTCCCCCGCACGTCATGTAACGCCAATTGTAGTGGGGCCAGTCTTATAATGGCCTGTGGATGACTTTAATGCATGGGCGAGTAACTACCAATTCACTCTTCCCACCACGCTCTTATCCTTACCCACGTATGTTGCATGCATTGAGTGGGGTAGGTAACGGAGGCATGTGGTGCGGGAGAGCATCAAGGCAGGGGCCCGACCTTCATGGATTGGCGGAGGTGGCCCGTGATTACCCGCCGAGGGATCGGCTATGAAAGGGCTAGTTATCGACTAGAGGGGGGGTGAATTGGCATTTTTTATGGAAGTCTTCAAAACATGGGAGTTTCGAAGACAAATAATAGAAATGACACTATTCGTATGCAGCGGAAGGTAGACTACACTAGACAAGCCATAGTCAAGTATTCAATGAAGCGAAAACACGAAGACTATTAGCAGCTAGGTAGTAGAGATCAAGATGGAAGATAGTATGAAGCCAATCAGAACAAGTAGTCACACAGTGAAGTCAAACAGATAAAGCAAGCAGGCAATGACTTCACGAAGACAAACTATAGGTAATGAGAAGTGAGAGATAGAACCAGTAGCTTCAGGAGGACAGGGATTTGTTCGACAAGTTCCAGTTGCTGTGATAACTGTACGTCTCGTTAGGGCGGCTGAGATTCAACTCAGAAGACCGCGTCTTCACCTTATTCCCCTTGAGCTAAGTACACCTAGTCCCCGCCCAATCACTCTGGTAAGTCTTCAAGGTAGACTTCCAAACCTTCACAGACTTTGTTCACCGGCAATCCAAAATGACTCTTGGATGCTTAGAATGCGACGCTGATTCTAGTCCTTTGGGCTCTGGGTGGTTTGGGCTTTGTCCTCGCAAGGAATCTCTCTCGGAAGCTTCGGCGGTGGGTTGCTCTCAAACGACAAAAGTCGTGTACTAACTCTAAGCAGCCACCAATTTATGGTTTAGGGGGTGGGCTATACATAGCCACAGGGCAACCCGACCTAATTTGTCCGAAATGACCCTGGGTCACTAAGGAACTGACACGTGTCACAACGGTCAGATTTCAAACACACATGATAGCATGACTTGGGCTATAAGTATAGCTGATTTATCCGACTCTGGATAAGATTTGCTCTCATTGTCTTCGCTCGAAGACACAGGATTTGGTTGAGCATCACTTCAGTCACTCTGACTTTGTTCACTTGGACCCCACTTAACAATACGGTGGTTCCTATGACTCAACAAAGAAGAAAAGGAAACAACAAAACAACTAAGTCTTCGCGCTCCATGGTCTTCACTCAATGTCTTCTCATGTCATAGTCTTCAATGTGATTAGCTTCACAGACCAGCATTGTCTTCAATGTCTTCACACATTTTTAGGGGTCATCTCCGGTAGGTAAACCGAATCAATGAGGGACTACTACGTGTGTTATCCTGCAATTCTCACAAACACATTAGTCCCTCAACCAGGTTTGTCGTATACTCCAAAACCAACTAAGGGTGGCACTAGATGCACTTACAATCTCCCCCTTTTTGGTGATTGATGACAAACTGGTTGAAGTTTTCAACGGGGATAAAAGTATGTGAAATTGTAAAGGATTAAGATATTGTCTTTATAGGTGGCAAAAGGCTCCCCCTGAAGATGTGCATATAAATGTTTTGCGTTGGAATGAAAATGCACATGGCAGGTTTTACTTGTGGAGATCCTCTTCACCATATGAAGACAATACGTCATGCATGAACAGATATACAGGAATAATGACATGAATAATGAAAAATGGACATCTGCGAAATGACTTCATGCGGGATTTATCAACGCATCACAGAATAGGAGAAAGAGTAGCAGACGACCATCAAGTTTAAGTGTTACAACTCATAGAACCAAATGTATCAAAAGTGAGAGTTGTAAACACTAGGCAAAAGTATAGCAACCACCCATATGGACCCGCTTGAAGACTATCAACATATGCTTCTCCCCCTTTTGTCAGTGAGGACCAAAAAGGTTTGAAGACATAGTCTCTACTCGTTCCCATGAGGAGTAGGTTAAGTAGCAGGGTCGTCATTGAGGTTTGGTGGTGCAGACGAACTTGGTGCTGTGTCGATACATGCCGAAGTTGGAGGTGGTGAACTAGCATCATCGGCGTCATCAAGGACTCTAGCATTAACAGTTGCTGCGGAGGAGGAGTACTCTGAATCTTCAAGAGACGGGGTTCGACGCAAGACAACATTCCTTGGAGGAGTGGAGTTGAACTTGAATCTCTCGATGAAGCCATCGTCTTGAAGATCAGCTTCAGCACTGAGCAATGTCAGACTCTTCCAAGACCTCCAACAGGTTCCATGAGTGACAAAGGCATTCTTGGTGGCAAGGTTGGGAATGCGATTGACATCCACCAAGAGGCTTTGCATTTGATGCTTGAGCCAGTAGTGATGCTTGTCGTGTTTATGATGCAAGGCCACGAGAAGCTCTCAGACATTGAGCCCACGAGATTGCTTTCACGGCTTTGGAGCAATAGTGCTCTCTGTGGCTTCACTACGTGCACGGCAAGTATTGTCGGCCAGAGGATAAACACGAGACGCAACCTGAACACCTTCAACATGCTGAGAGAAACTCTGACGATCTGCATTGTGATGATATAGTGCTTCCTTAACAGGCTCTGGGTAGATGGCTTCGACGGACATATCAATCTTTGGCAGAAATATGAGATGATTACGTGCAGAGGGCTGATAGTCAACAGCAGAGTGAAGCTTGATCAGTCGCATAATCCAAGGAGCATAGAATTTCAGACCAAATATGTCTGAGCCAGATGCAGCAAATTGGGTAATGAAGAAATCCTGAGCATTGAAGCTGATGACATTTAGAATGTAGAAGACCAATGTCTTCATTGCAACTTCGAGCTTTGCTGAGGAAGAATGTCCTTTAATGGGCCATAGAGTTTGCCTGATGATGTGATAGATGGTGCAGGGCAGATACTCTAGGTCTTCAACAAAGAATTCCTTGGGATATTCAGCATCCTGTGGCAGTGGCTTCATCAAGATCAGCATTTGGCTAATGTTGGGCTCAGGCTTCTGAAAGATACTTTCCAATGCATTGCGGTGAAGCTGACAACAAGGTTCATAGAGTTCACCTAGAGTGGATAGGCCAGTAAGCTCAATGAGGTCAAGAGCATTGGCTTCATGATGGACATTGCCCGTCATCCACTAAAGGACCCATGTCTTCGGATCCCTGTTGTAGCCGGGAATGTGGAGGGTTGCATAGAATTGCAGTAGAAGCTCTTCATTCCAATTCTCCTTATCTGTTAGAAACTGGAGAAGGCTAGCATCTCAAAAACAGTCAAGGGCTTCTTCTAAGCAGGGCAGGCCAGCAATGGCTTCGGAATCCAGAAGCATATGAGGGAATATGTGCCCTTGATTGTATAGAACACAAGAGTAGTAGCTGCGCTGCTGATAACTTCAGAACCGATCAGATGATATTCTTGGCTTGGAATATGGGTTCTTGGCTTTATCGAAGAAGGTCTTGTGTGCAATGAAGCCATTGACATTGAACGATCCTGGTGCAGATGCAGTACCTGGAAACCTTGGCAGCCTTAGTTTTGGCTTCTGAACCTGAGGCTTGTGCTCCACATGATAGTCAAACTGAGGTCCGGGAGCAAGCGGTGGAACCAGAATTGGCCATCTGACAGTGACCAGCTCGTCTTGATAGAATGCTTGCTCAATAGTGTGTGGCCTTGATGGTGGAATAGGAGCAGTGGCATTAGCAAGTGTGTCAGGCTGCACATTTGTTGCAGGTGCATCATTGTCTTCATGCACATTGTTCATTGCAGGCGTCACATTATCTTCAGCCATGACAACATCATTGGATTCAGTAGAGTTGTTGGTGGCCGCCTCAAGATTTTCAACCTCCACTTGAGTAGCTGGAGGGTCAGGCACAGACATGTTCTCCTCGAGAATAACTTCTTGGTTGGTAGGGGGTGTAGCAGCACGTTCTTCTTCTTGTATTTCATGGCTGATGCAGCCGGATTGTCTTCAGCAACATTGGCTTCGAACGTGGGAACCGTCACAGACGGATTTTCTTCAGGGAACACTTGATGTGCCACTGAGCTGGATTGGTTTGAAGCTTGTTCTTGGATGGTTGTCATGGAGACAGATGGCTTTAGTCCTTTGCGTAGCGGTTTAAATACTGGCGACGCTTTTGGTGATGGTGTGGTCTCTGTCGGTGTCAAAACCGGCGGATCTCGGGTAGGGGGTCCCAATCTGTGCGTCAAGGCTGATGGTAACATGAAGCAAGGGACACAAATGTTTACCCAAGTTCGGGCCCTCTCGATGGAGGTAAAACCCTACTTCCTGCTTGATTAATATTTATGATATGGGTAATAAAAGAGTAGATCTACAACAAGGTCGTAGAGGCTAAACCCTAAGAGCTAGCCAATGATGGTATGAATGTAATTGTGATCGGCCTTCTAAGGACCAACCTCTCCGGTTTATATAGACACCAGAGAGGGCTAGGGTTTACATGGAGTCGGTTACAAGGAAGGAAATATAATATCCGGTTCGCCAAGCTTGCCTTCCACGCCAAGGAAAGTCCCATCCGGACACGGGCCAAAGTCTGGAGTCTTGTATCTTCACAATTCAATAGTCTGGACGTTGTACACAGTCCGGCTGTCCGGATACCCCCTAATCCAGGACTCCCTCAGTAGCCCCTGAACCAGGCTTCAATGACGATGATTCCGGCACGCAGTATTGTCTTCGGCATTGCAAGGCGGGTTCCTCCTCCGAATACTCCAAAGTAATTATCGAACACTCAAATCGTGTCCGGATATGCGAGATAATCTTCATATGCCACCATAGAGAGAATGATATTTCACAAATGCAATCTGATGACAACTTTTTGTGGTGACGTGACACGTTATTATGATTGGATCCATTATTCGAAGCGTTTCCCCACAACCAGCTACAACGCATATTACGAGGTGGTTTCGTCGACATGTCTTGTCAAAGCAGAGATCGTGTCCCCTTATTACGGGATTCTCATCAATACGGGTATGGGTAATCTCACCACACCATTAATCATGTTGCTTGGGAAACAAGCGATTCCCAACGGGCAAGTGGGGAGGCGCACCGCTTCCGGTGCCTCTATAAAGGCATAAGATTCCCCCATTTTCACCCACGCCTTCTTCCTCCTTTGCCCACTCTTGCCCCCTCGAGCCCTAGCGCCCAAGCCCAAGTCTTCCCTACACAGCTAAACATGTCCGGAGCAGGAGGCAAGTGGGTGGCTTCCACCATCAAGGAGAAGCACATCGCAAATCTTCGGGCGGCCGGATACTTGGCCGTGGACATAGTGCACCATCTACCAGACGCCGGGTAGGTCATTCCGACCCCAGGACCCCATGAGAGGGTCGTATTCGTCGCCCACTTCGTCCGTGGACTGGGATTTCCACTCCACCCCTTCGTCTGCGGGCTCATGTTCTACTACGGGCTAGATTTCCATGATCTAGCCCCGAACTTCGTCCTCAACATCTCGGTGTTCATCGTCGTATGCGAGGCCTTCCTCCGCATCCGGCCTCACTTCGGCCTATGGCTGCAAACTTTCTGCGTGGAGCCGAAGGTGCTAAGCGGCCAACAGGCGGAGTGCGGAGGGGCCATGGTGGGCAGAATGCCCAACGTCACATGGCTCGACGGCTCCTTTGCGGAGACCATAAAAGGATGACAATCGGGGTGGTTCTACATCACCGAGCCGCGTGGCGCCGACTGGGCAGCGGCCCCCGAGTTCCGATCCGGAGCCCCCATGCAGCTCACCTCCTGGGAGAAGAAGGGCCTGTCTTGGGGCGATTCCACGGAGCTGGCCGGACTCCAAACATGCGTCAAAAGCATGAAGGACAAGAACATCAAGCTTGATAACGTGATCCAGGTCATTCGCCGAATCCTGCCCTGCCAGAGGTGGGCAGTCAATCTATGGGAGTTCGCCCCAACCGAGCACCAGATGCTCCAAAGGCTCTACGACATGACGCACAAAGGCACATGGAAGGTGTTGTTCAAGGCCTCCGAAGTGCCTCCTCCAACATCCGAGGACCGCGGGCTTCATGCCGCGCGGGCTCCTAGGCCGGTGAGTTCTTGGACTGACCCCGGACCCAGTTCTCCCCGATATATTCATGGGAGTGCCTTAAGTAGTTGTGTATATTTCCTTTAGGACTATGTGGAGACAGTGGAGCAGGTCTACTGTCCGGCTCCACTGCCAGAAGGCCCAGCGGATGCTCTCCTAACAGAGATGCTGGTCCCGGCACCGTACAAGGTGCCGGAGAAGAAGGCCGAGAAGAAGGCCCCGAGGATCCGAAAGGGTCTCCGGCGTAAGGTCATGCCAGAAGCCTCATCCGAAGACGACGAGGCGGACTCCTCCCACAAAGGGGAGGAGGAAGAAGAAGACGCCCCAACCGGAGAGGATGAGGGGCCCGGGGGAGCGGACCGGGGGGCCGGAAAAGGTCCTCGACGCAGGGCCGTCATCCCCCTGTCATCTGATGATGACAAGTCGGATTCCTCCTGCGGAGGCTGGGGGAATCAGGAAGAGATCCTACCTCCCACCACTCGGGGAGAAGAAGAGAAAAGCCGCCCCAGGAGGGGAGGCTAGGGCGTCCAAGAAGGGGAAGGGGCCCCTTCCGGACTACTCCGCCACGGCCCCTCTCAGTGAGGAGGGGTGGCTGCCTAGGGGGAAGCTCCTAGCGCGATCGTAAGTATCTGCAATCTATCATGACTTCATTTCACAGTTTTTGTATTTATAATGCCGAACATATGTGCAGTCCGGACAGGGATCACCCCGAGGTATCCTCCTCCGGGTCCCTGAGCAATTCGGAGATGAATTCGCTTCCGACGGCCACTACTCCTCAACCCGCGGATGACACGGAGGTGCTGTCCAAAAGGCTCCCGAAGCGGGGGCAGGGTCCCAGACATCGGACACGCGGGGTTCAAGATCCCCGCGGATAGTGTCGATGAGAGCCATGGCCATCCAAGCTCTCAGCCGAACACAATTCCAGAACCTTCGATGGTTCCGGACTCAGGCGGGCGACCCCTCGCTAGGGAGGGCGAGCCGTGTGTGTTGCGAACTTCCGTTGTGCACGAGACACCGGACGGTGATTCCCTGGATGAGGGGCACCGTACTCTTATGAGTACGGTGATTCAGAATGTTTCGTCCGCCAAAAGCGGACTAACCGAAGCTTGCACCAGCCTCCTAACAGGCTTTGAGGTAAGTAATAAATATGTGCAAAATTACCACCCGATAGGTAGTATCCCTTAATACTCTGTTTGGCGTTCAGAAAGAAAAGCCGAGCAGAGGGTCAATTATAATCCGAAGGAGTCTAATCATAAGTATTATTGTGAATAAGCAGGTTGTGCTGCTTGCTGCTGCTGCCCGTGCTGCCTAGGTTGCTGATCTGAAGCGGGACCTGGAGCAGGCGCAGGGAGAGCTCGACATCACGACGACGCAGGTGGAAGAGACCAAGGGAAATTAATTCCCGCTCTTATGCATTTAAGGATAGGCAAAATTGGTGGGTCTAACATCTAAGTGTCGTGACCGTGTAACAGGGGACACCGCCGAAGTGGCGTCCCTGAAGAAGGCGTTGTCCGAGGCCGAAGACAGGACGGCCTTCGAGTGTAAAAAGCACGAGAAGCAAAGTGCTAGGGTTGGTGAGGTACAGCAAGAGCTCCAGGACCTTGGCAAGAAATGTGAGTCCGTGGAGCATGATCTGAAGGCGAAAGAGGCCGAGCTTGCGAAGGCCCTTTTGAATTTGAAGGACGCCGAGGCCGAAGCCGAGAAATCACAGTAGGAGATCCAGGAGGCCAAGAAGATAGCAGTGGGTAAGAAGTTCTTTACGCAAAGCAAACATGTGGAGGAGGCGTTTCTTTTACTTACTCGAATTCAGAGCTCTCCTGGGGCGTTCGCAGATCTGCCACGCAGTGTATCAGACGCTACGAAGTTCTACCGTGCCCAGGAGGGGAACTCAACGGAGAAGCTGTTCTGGTCCCAGTATGCTGGGGACGAACACCCGATGCCTCTGAGTGACCAACTGAAGCAGTTGGTCGAACTCCACAGGGCGGCCGAACTGGCTATGAAAGGTTTCATAGTCCGAATGTGGCCTGGTGAGCTCATGCCCAGTAGCTACTTCGGCCTAATCAAATGGATGGTGGATGCCTGCCCGCGGCTTGAAGTGATCAAGCGATCCGTGTGAATCGAGGGTGCCCGCCGGGCCCTTACCCGCGTCAAGGTGCATTGTGGCAAGTTGGATGCGGAGAAGCTGGTCAAGGGCGGGCTACCGGAGGGAAAGGCGCATCGCCACCCTGAGCTGTACTATGATGGCGTTATGAAGGGTGCTTGTCTCGACGCTGATGAATGTACCAAGGACACCATTTTTGAATGAATTCACTTCTGTCATGTTTGTATTTTAAGGACGAAGTTACTTGCGCTATGTAGCGTTTTTCGTTATTTAAAATATTACCTTCTGTGCGGCTGTTTATAAAATTCTGAAAGTAGGCCAGTCGTCGGCTTCCTCCCCCGCGTAACTAGTACTGGGGTGTTCGTGGAAAACCCGGACACTCTTTATCGAAATGTTTGGTCCTTTAAGGAGGTGTCCAGCGCAGCGAACAAGCAATCGGACTATGCGGCTTGATAACTTTCACATAGCCATAGAAGTCTACAATTTTAAATTTTGGCGAAGCCCTTGGAATCCGGAAGACCGAATTGGGGCGTTATACACGCCTAGATCGGATGAAGCTGATATATCGCCTAAAGCGGAAAATCTTTAAGGATTTTAAGACCTCTCGAACAGCGACCAGCTCTCTCCACATCATGCCAGTCAGTTTTCGGCTTTCTCTACTAAGGCGCTCGTCCGGAAGAACCGGGACACAATCGCAGTAGTTCTCCCTGCGCTACCTTAGCCGATATAACGGAACGTAAGGCACCAAAACAAGGGAGCCGGGCTATCCCAACTGTAGACCCAAGACATGATTCGGAGTTGATGCATATAATGCTATAAGTTCGGGGTGCCGCACTGTTTAGAGTGTTCGGACTTTATTTGCCATACTACGGGGCGCCATCAGATCCCCCTGGCAAACTGGCCGTACCAAGGTGTACGGATGCAATACCAAATAAGCATTTATAAGAGAAAAATACTCAAATAAGGATAATAAGCTGACGCTATGTATAATCTCCCATCGACGAAAAATACGTTTAAGCCTATGTTTACAATGGATGCATTAAGGAAAGATAAAAATAGGACTATTTGACATGTCCTATCCAGGGGCAGGCTGTGTACAGATAGATGAAGCAGGTATAATGATCGTAAATAGATTCCACCTGGGTATTTCCTCCTGCGCACAACGTCTGTTGCCTCCTTGGATGTCTCTCCCATATGAGTCCGGCAATTCGGATCTTTTGACGATGCTACACTAAGGCGGTGTCCTAAAATGTAAGAGGGAAAGGGTATGAAGGTATTTGGCAGTTACCCGTAATATCGTCTGAGTCGTTGATACGCCTCCGCCTATGCCCATGGTATCTTGAGTGCGTAATTGTGTACGCGTGGCACGAATGCTGCTTTGAAGGGGCTTGAGCAGAGGCCGGACTGCTAATCACGCTCTTGGCATTCCTGATGATCCTGTTGCGGGGTACTCCGGACTCGTTTGACAGTTCTCGAAGCTGTCGCCGGATTGGTTTGTCGAAGGAGGCCGCATTGTACTTCTGTCGCGAGGGCTGCCATATGCTCTTCTGTTCGAAGGGAGCGGTCCATATTTCCGTTGACAGTGATGACCCCGCGCGGTCCCGACATCTTGAGCTTGAGATATGCATAGTGTGGCACAACATTGAATCTAGCGAATGCGGTTCGTCCGAGCAGTGCATGGTAGCCACTGCGGAAAGGGACGATGTCGAAGATTAGCTCTTCGCTCTTGAAGTTGTCTTGGGATCCGAAGACCACTTCCAATGTTATAGAGCCCGTGCAGCGGGCCTCTACTCCAGGAATAACACCTTTAAAGGTAGTTTTAGTGGGCTTGATCCTTGAAGGATCAATGCCCATCTTGTGCACTGTGTCCTGATAAAGCAGGATCAGGCTGCTGCTGCCGTCCATAAGGACACGTGTGAGGTGGAATTCGTCGATGATTAGGTCTAAGACCAATGCGGCTGAGCCGCCGTGACGGATGCTGGTAGGGTGATCCCTATGGTCAAAGGTGATCGGACAAGCTGACCATGGATTGAACTTGGGGGCGACTGGCTCCATCACATAGACATTCCGTAGTGCCCGCTTTCGTTCCCGCTTGGGGATGTGGGTGGCGTAGATCATGTTGACCATTTTCACAAAGGGGGGAAATTTCTTTTGTCCCCCCGTATTCGGACGCCGGGGCTCATCATCATCGTCGCTGTGCAGCCCCTTATCCTTGTTTTTGGCGTTTATCTTGCCGGCCTATTTGAACACCCAGCAGTCTCTATTGGTGTGGTTGGCTGGTTTGTCTGGTGTGCCATGAATTTGGCACGAGCGCTCTAGTATGAGGTCCAGACTGGATGGTCCCTGATTATTTCTTTTGAATGGCTTTTTCAGCTGTCGGGACTTAGGTCCGCTGAATCCGGCGTTGACTGCCGTGTCTTCCGTGCTGTCGTCGTTGTTCTGTCTCTTATGTCTGTTGCGCCGTGGCTTGCTATTAGCATCGCGGCCGTTCGAAGTGCCGGAATGTGGCGTGGTGACGCTGCAAGCCAACCAACTATCCTCACCCGCACAAAAACGGGTCATTAGTGTTGTGAGAGATGCCATAGACTTGGGTTTTTCCTGGCCGAGGTGTCGAGCGAGCCACTCGTCACAGATATTATCCTTAAAAGCCGCCAGGGCTTCGGCGTGCAGACAGTTGACTATTTGGTTGTTTTTAGTGAGGAACCGCATCCAGAATTTCCGGGCTGACTCTCCGGGCTGTTGAGTAATGTGGCTCAGGTCATGAGCGTCTGGTGGTCGCACGTATCTGCACTGGAAGTTGTCAAGGAATGCGTCTTCCAAGTTTTCCCAACTGCCAATGGAATTTGCTGGTAGGCTGTTTAACCAGTGTCGGGCTGGTCCTTTGAGCTTAAGGGGGAGATACTTTATGGCGTGTAGATCATCTCCGTGGGCCATGTGAATGTGGAGAAGGAAATCTTCGATCCATATTGTGGGGTCTGTTGTGCCATCTTATGATTCAATGTTTACGGATTTGAATCCTTCTGGGAATTCATGATCCATCACTTCGTCAGTGAAGCAGAGGGGGTGTGCAGTGCCTTTGTGCTGGGCTATGTGGCTACGCAGGTCGGATTGTTCTGGGTTGCTATGTTTGGCTCGACCGGACTTGTTGATGATGTATCCAATGCGACGGTCATTGTCATGCGCTGGGGCGCGCCCCCTTGATCCGTAGATCGATCTTGGCTGTCCTGCTTTGTTTTCCAAAATATCTTGCAGGTCGTGCCTGTTGCCCTGAGCCGTATTGTGTCAGCGTGGCAGTGCGGGATAGTATCCGGGCTGGTATCCCATTTTATCCCGGCCACGGGGTGGCCGGTCAGCCGTTTGGCGTTCGAGTCCGTATTCCTAGGCTGCCAGGATTTCAGTCCATCTATCTGTGAGCAGGTCTTGATCAGCTTGGAGTTGCTACTGCTTCCTCTTCAGGCTCCTCGCAGTGGCTATAAGCCTATGCTTGAAGCGCTCCTGTTCTACGGGATCCTCAGGCACACCGAATTCGTCATCACCGAGGTTGATCTCGTCTTTGGAGGGGGGCATGTAGTTGTCCTCCTCCGGGTATGCGGTTGTCACCTGTTCTTCTTGGCTGACCTGCTCATCTTCCTATTCGGCCTGCTCGAAGGCGGGCTGTTCAGGGTAGTATTCTTCTTCGGTGCCATCCGGATTATTTTCTCCGGGGACTGTGTTGCTATGGTGGGGCTTGGAGCGGCGCCGATGACGCCCATTCTTTGATTTTCTTCCCGAGGGGTTGTCCTCCGTTGCCTTGTCGCCATTAGTTTCCTTCGGATTTTCCACCATATATATATGTATATCATATGAGGAGATGGCCGTCCACTGCCCGATGAGCGGTGGCTCCTGTAGTTCTCCTATATCGTCGTCCATACCGTCGATTTCTTCGGAGTCGAAGTCAAGCACGTCAGTTAGATCATCGATCGTGGCAATGAAGTGGGTGGTGGGCGGGCAACGAATTCCGTCATTGTCTGCTTCCCGCTCGAGCCAGACATAGTTCGGCCCGGAGTCTCCTGACAAGGAGAGAGACTTCAACAAGTCCAGCATGTCGCCGAAGGGCGAGTGCTGAAAGACGTCCGCCGCGGTGAACTCCATCACCGGAGCCCAACCAGGATCGGCGGGCTCGGAGGCGCGCGGACTGGAACCTACGTCCAGATATGAATCCGGGGGTCCGGAGTCACAGGCTCCCTCAGAGGTGAGACCTGTGTTCAGCTCCATCGCCGGGGACGGCCTGAGGGCCGGGGTCCAGCCCTCCGTCCTTAGGCGAAGCAACCTACCCCTGATTTAGATCCGAGGCTTCTGCTGGGGTGATATCCCGAGCAATGTATGACGGCAGGTCTAAGCCGTGCTCATCGTGACTGTTCGGCGCTTCTGGCGCTGGCCCGAATCCGTCGAAGATCAAGTCTCCGCGGATATCCGCTGTGTAGTTCAAGTTTCCGAACCTGATTTGATGGCCGGGGGCATAGCTATCGATCTGCTCTAGGTGGCGAAGCAAATTGGCCCTCAGCGCGAAGTCACCAAACACGAATATCTGTCCGGGGAGGAAAGTCTTACCCTGGATAGCATCGTTGATGACGATTGAAGGAGCCATCAAGCTTGACAGCGACGACACAGAGGAATTCTCAATGAAAGCACCAATGTCGGTGTCAAAACCGGTGGATCTCGGGTAGGGGGTCCCAATCTGTGCGTCAAGGCTGATGGTAACAGGAAGCAAGGGACACAGATGTTTACCCAGGTTCGGGCCCTCTCGATGGAGGTAAAACCCTACTTCCTGCTTGATTAATATTGATGATATGGGTAACACAAGAGTAGATCTACCACGAGATCGTAGAGGCTAAACCCTAAGAGCTAGCCTATGATGGTATGAATGTAATTGTGATCGCCCTTCTATGGACCAACCTCTCCGGTTTATATAGACATCCGAGAGGGCTAGGGTTTACATGGAGTCAGTTACAAGGAACGAAATATAATATCCGGATCGCCAAGCTTGCCTTCCACGCCAAGGAAAGTCCCATCCAGACACGGGCCGAAGTCTTGAGTCTTGTATCTTCACGCTTCAATAATCCAGACGTTGTACTCAGTCTGACTGTCCGGATACCCCCTAATCCAGGACTCCCTCAGTCTCCATGAAATTGTCGTCATTCACCATTGGGCTGGTGAGTTGCGCTTGTGGAGGACAGGGTGTACTAGGTGAGTCTTGACTTGGAGTTGCTGGTTGGGGCGATCAGCCCATGAGGCATCCTAAGAGATTGACGTCAAAGGGCGACCAATACTGATGAGCTCGCTATTCGTGAGATCAGGCAATGATACCCTTTGGCGCTCGATCTCAAGAAGGACTTCATCATCTACTACATTGTCTTGGGGACCAACGTCTTCAGCCGTGGTGGGTCAACGGCTGGAACTTCTTCAGCTTCATGGGCCTCTGTGGAAGCAGACTCATGAACTATGAACTGACGCTCTTGATTTTCAGATGTAGGACGAGAAAAAGCAATGGTCTCAACAACAAGGGGCTCTTTGGGAGCAGCCAGATCTCTCTTCTTGGTCTTTCTCTTCTTGAGTTTGCGCTTTCTAGCTTCGGCTTCAGCTGCGTTGGTTTTCTTCTGTTCTGAAGCCACTGTGGGGACCTTAGGCTTTGAGCCTGTCATGCTGGCAGGGAAGACAATGTGAGGCTCTTCCCGCCTTGGTGCTTCAGTTTGGGCCCTAATAGGCTTCTTCTTCTTCTTGGCAGCCAGCTTGGGGTCGATGCCAGGATGCCCAAGTACCTTGTGCTTCTCAGCTTCATTGTAAGCTTGAACACACTTGGCAGCTAGATTCTGCATGCGCTCTCTTGAACCTTTGGCTTCTTTGCGCTTCTTGTGAAACGCCTCCTTGAGGTCATGCAGCATCACCTTGAAGTTTTGAACATCAGCCACGCTGAGCTTGGCCACATGCTTCTTGAACTGCTCTTTCTCATAGTCAATCTTGTTCTTCAATTCAAAAATCCGCAGAGCCAGAGCCTGCTTAGGAGAAATTGCGCCTTGGAAGGCGATGCTAATGCCAATCTGAATGTCAGGACCCCGACTCGATGTCACATCGATCTAGCCTGTAACACCTCATATCACTTTGCGGCCTGACGCACGGTATCCCCACGGGTGTCGCCTTACCCTTTTCCCGGGACCGTTTGCACCTTTTGGCTCACATATATGATAGTGTCGCTAGCATCCATATGATAAGGAGCCCGGGCTGACATGACTAGTCGTAAACCCAAAGTGGCACAGACTTACAGGGACAGGCATCCATGACCCAGCTTCGAACGTGTCGGTCATCAGCAAGTGGGTCCGGGCTGTAGCACTGGGCTAGCAGGACTCCGGTAAACCGGGCTGTAGCGGGCTAACAGGACTCCGGTACTCAATGCGTGACGTTTCCCCGAAGGGACAGACACAGGAACGAAGAAGGACACATGCCGGCCAGCCTAAGTGTTCCAGAGCAGTAGCAAGCTACCATGGCTCAGTGGTAACACTAGGAGACATTTCCCGGTAAGAGAGGCTACTAAAGATAAACAACTAGATAGTCAGATCCCACACATACCAAGCATTTAAATCATACACACAATATGCTCGATATGTGTAAATACAACAAGGCATCACAACATGACTCTACGACACAAGTACCTTATTTAAGGCCCAGAGAGCCATACATAACATACACATAGGTACGGGTCACACGACCTAGCATTCAAGTCATATAGTCATACAAACCAGCAGCGGAAGTAACTTGTCTGAGTACAGACAACTAGTAAAATAAAAGATGCTTGGAAAGCCTAGCTATACTATGTGGTCCTTCACAAGCTCAGGATCACCACCTAGGCCTTAGCCTACTCATTGATGTCAACGTCTACGAATAACCCATCAGAAGGGGTTGCAGCGTCTTCTGTAAAAATGTAGATTATAGCAACATGAGCACAAAGGTACTCAGCAAGACTTACATCAGATCCTACATACATGCATATTATCAAGAAGGGTTGGTGGAGTTGTTGCAGCAAGCCAGCTTTGACCCTTGGCTAGGCTATCCTACGAGACTCCATCTTGAAACGGTTTTGCGCACACGAGTCCACTACTCACCACTTCAATACACTACTAAGGATCCACCTCCGTCTTCCTACGGAAGAGCCATCCTCGGCACTCACACTTATCTTGAGGCTTTTAGTAGTTTCCATTTACTTGTCTATGAACTGTATAGGCAACCAAGTAGTCCTTTACCGCAGACGCGGCTATTCGAATAGATCATGTTAACCCTGCAGGGGTGTACTTCTTCATACATGTTTCCACCACTTAGCGTCTGCACACGACATGTGCTCGGCAGACTTCAAGCGAAAGCCGACGTGGGTGTAGACCACGACCTACCTAAACACCTAAGTCTCTAGTCCAGGTTTATCGCCTATTCGGGTTCCATCCATGAGGAGATCCGGCCGAGGTTTCGCTCACAGCCCCAAACGATGTGAACAGGGTTCCCGAGATACCTAACGGGTATTCGGTACACCGTGCCACATACCTACCGCATCACAGCCCACCCCTACGGTCAGCACTGTCCACGGCCTCCAGTAGGCTACAAACACCAGAAACTACTTGCAACTCCTGGACAGAGAACTAGGGTGAATAAGAAGTCGAGCGGGGTCATATTTCAGTGCCCAATGCATGGTAGTAGCTGTATCTTAAATCACACATACAGATCTCAGTGCTTAAGGTCGGCTTCAATGAAACAACCCACCATGTACTTCTACATGGCCTCACATCGATACCTTTACCAAATCGTGTTCACCACATCACTCTCATTACCAACATAATCATTTCACTCTAGCCCATCACCCAGACGAGCCAGACCTGACACGACTTTAAGCATAGCAGGCATAGCAAGGTAGGAACAACACATACATATGGCTCAAACAACTCCTACACATGCTAGTGGGTTTCACCTAGTTACTGTGGCAATGACAGGTCATGCAGAGGAAATGGGTTCAACTACCGTAGCACACAGCAGTTTGAAACACGTTGCCTTAATGCAGTAAAAGAGAGCAAGAGCGAGAACATGGGATTGTATCGATATGATCAAATGGTTGGTTGCTTGCCTGATGGATCGATGCACGGATACGATTCTTCGCTAGGGTAATCACGGTACTCCTTGGAGGCAGAACCTACCGCAAAGAACACCGATACACAACCATCACCAAACAATGTGCGACAATATGATGCATGCATGAAACATGGCAATATGAGTGTGTTGGGCTAATGCAACTAAGACCAGAAGGGTTTGAACCAATTTGAACCAAAGATTCAAATTTCAAACTCATACATGGCCCTTTAAAGTGTTTTATCTTGTTCTGCATTAAACATCAAGTTAACTTGTTTAATCATGCATGAAAATAGTACATATGGATAGATTGGATTTTTCTGATCATTTTTCATATATAACTTGTCTGATTTGGAGTTACAGATTAAAAGTTATGAATTTTTGAAGTTTAAACTATATTCTGGAATTTACTATATTAGAATAAATCCAGAAATTAATTTATTGCGTCAGCCATGCGTCAGGATGACGTCAGGGTCAACGGAGACGTCGAGGTCAAACCTGACTGTGGGTCCAGGGTGTCAGGGTAATTAGATTAGTTAAAGTTTAATTAGAACTAAACCTATTTAGTTAACAGGGCTGAGCCCCACCTGTCATTGACTCATCGGAGTCAACCAGGGCCCACCCGCGGTCAAACCCAGGTCGGTTGCACCGGCGTTTAGCCGCCGGCGAGCCCGACGCGGTGGCGGAAGTGCTTTTTGCCGTTCCGGCAACCAAACGAGTCGCGGAGGCCATCAGAGTGGAGCTGAGGAGGAGCCGCAGCTCTTGGTGGAGTCCGTTGGGGTCGGGGTGGCCGGAGTTGGCGCCGGCGATGACTTTGGCGGCCCCCGGAGTTCGGCCGAAGGCGAACTTTACGCTAGAGGGGTCAGTGAGGTGCGGGGAGTAGCTGGTTAGGTGCTACGTGATGTGGGGAGCATGATGGACACCAGTTTGTGGCCGGAGGGTGACCGGGAGCACGTCGGCAACGAGCTCCACGGCGGTGGGTGCGGTTGAGCTCTGGGAGGTCACTACACAGCTCGGAAGCAAGAAAAGAAGGGAGGGGAAGATGGCTAAGCTCACGGGGAGTTCGACGAAGCACTTGGCGTGGCCGGGGACGGGCCGGAGCGACGTCGGCGTTGAAGGGGATCTCCGGCGACGGCGGTTCGGTCGAGGTCGATGCGGTGGGCTCGGGCCTTGCGAGCGCTCGGGGCTCGGCTTGCTCGAAGGAGAGGAGGATGGCGGAGCTCCTGGACACGGCAGCACGGCGTGGGATTGACGGAGGGCGTTGCTACGGCGAGGGGTGGCGGTGATGGCGTCGGCCCTGGCGGGGGAGCGCGAGAGAGAGGAGTTGGGGGAGAATGGAGGTGTCCTGCGGGTTCACGGCGCGGCGTGGAGTTCATCCATCCAGCCACGACGCGAGGAGGTGAAGCAGGGCGAAGGCCAGCTGCGTGGCGCACGCTGCGGCCGCCGTCGGGCACCTGCCTGCCTGCCTGGCCGGCAAGCAGCTCGCTGGCGCGGCGCTGGGCTGGGCCGGCAGGTGGGCCGGGTGCTGGGCGCCAGGTAAGTTTTTGCTATTTCTCCTGTTTTCTGTTTTTTTTAATACTTCTGCAACTTTGTTGAATTATTAAAAATACATAGGCAACTCCTAAAATCACCAAACTACTCCTGGTCCATAGTTGGATTATTTCCAACATGAAACATTTTAGTTTGGAGATATTTGAGCATTTGAATATTTTATATAATTTTAAATGCCCAAATTCAAATATTTATGATTTAATTCAAAGACCCTAGGATGACCTAGGAAAATGTGCATCACTTATGGCAGAGGTTCTGAACCAAGACAAAAATGATGGGCATTTTAGAAGGGCATTTCAGGTTCATTGAAAAAGTTTTTAGTAAACCCTAGTTGGTTTCAGAGGGGGCTGGGGGTTCTGTCATCCCCATTTCAGGTTTCTAATGAAAGAATAGACATGATGCAACACTCTAATGCATGAACTAGCTAGGGTGTGATAACTCACCCCCACTCAAAAGAATCTCGTCCCGAGATTTGGGTTCCTCCGGAAAGAGGGCGGGATACTCGAGTCGAAGACGATCCTCCCTTTCCCAAGTTGCTTCATCCTCAGAATGGTGCGACCATTGAACTTTGAGAAACTTGATATTATGACGTCGAGTGGTACGCTCCGCCTGATCGAGGATACGAATGGGGTACTCTCGATACATGAGATTATCTTGGAGATCAAGCGTTTCGTGGTCCACTCCACGGATAGGATCCGAGAAGCAACGCCTGAGTTGAGAAACGTGGAAGACATCGTGGACTCTGGAGAGATGCGGAGGTAGCTCCAACTGGTAGGCAACTTCTCCTCGTTTAGCGAGAATACGAAAAGGTCCAATGTAACGGGGAGCCAATTTGCCTTTGATACCGAAACGATGGGTTCCCTTCAGAGGAGTAACCCGAAGGTAAGCCTTCTCGTCAACCTCGAAAGTCATAGCCTTATGTTTTCGGTCATATTGACTCTTTTGACGAGATTGGGCTGTTTTCAACTTTTCACGAACGATGCGAACTTGCTCTTCTGCTTCCTGAATCATATCCGGGCCAAAGAATTGTCTTTCCCCGGTTTCTGACCAGTTAAGGGGTGTTCGACACCGTCGTCCATAGAGAACTTCAAAAGGGGCTTTACCCAAGCTAGATTGATAGCTGCTGTTGTAAGCAAATTCGGCAAACGGAAGGCATTTCTCCCAATCCATTCCGAATGAGATAACAGAGGCTCGAAGCATGTCTTCTAGGATCTGGTTGACGCGTTCTACCTGACCACTCGATTGAGGGTGGAAAGCGGTGCTAAAAGAAAGGCGGGTTCCCATAGCATTTTGGAAACTTTCCCAAAATCGAGAGGTGAAAAGACTTCCTCGATCTGAGTTAATTTCCAAAGGAACACCATGGAGAGACACTATTCGGGAGATGTACAGGTCTGCTAACTGACTAGCAGTTATACTCCCACGAACAGGTAAGAAATGGGCCACTTTGGAAAGACGATCGACAACGACGAAGATAGCATTATTCCCTCTCTTGGTCCTAGGAAAACCGGCAATGAAATCCATACCAATTTTATCCCATTTCCATTCAGGAATAGCTAGGGGTTGAAGGGTGCCAGCAGGCCATTGATGCTCGGCTTTTACACGACGGCAGACATCGCAATTAGCAATATGCTGAGCAATTTCTCTCTTCATCCTAGTCCACCAGAACCTCTGGCGTAGGTCCTGATACATCTTGGTACTACCGGGATGAATGGTGAGAGGAGATTCATGAGCCTCCTTAAGGATCAACTGCCGTAGATGCTGGTTCTTGGGAACCACTAAACGGTTCTCAAAGTACACAACACCATGATCATTTGTGGAGAAACAACTAGCACCTCCGCTAGCAATGTTCTCCTTGATTTTAGATATTCCCTTATCTCGCTTTTGGGCAGCGATAATTTGATCCGTAAGAGTAGGTTTCGCCACCAAGGTGGAAAGAAATCCTTGAGGAACAATGTGAAGGTCAAGCTTCGGAAATTCCTCATGGAGAAGCGGTTGACTTTGTTGTAACATCAGGTTGTTACAATAAGATTTACGACTTAGCGCATCAGCCATGACGTTGGCTTTCCCTGGGGTGTAAGTTATTCCTAAGTCGAAATCTGTGATCAACTCGACCCAACGTCTTTTCCTGAGATTCAAATCTGGTTGGGTGAAGATGTACTTCAGACTTTGGTGATCAGTGAGTATTTCGCAATGATTACCGAGGAGGTAATGTCGCCAGGTTTTAAGTGCATAGACTACAGCTGCAAGCTCTAGATCATGAGTAGGATAATTCTCCTCATGTGGGTGCAATTGTCGTGAAGCGTAAGCAATTATGTGTCGATCTTGCATGAGAATGCAACCTAGTCCTTGTCGTGAGGCGTCGCAGTAGATAACAAAGTCCTTAGAGAAGTCTGGCGGTACCAGTACGGGAGCAGAGGTCAGGCGTCTTTTCAGTTCCTGAAAGTTGTGCTCACATTGGGGAGTCCACTCGAACTTTTTATCTTTCTTGAGGAGTTCGGTTAGAGGTTTTGCAACTTTGGAGAAATTTTCGACAAAGCGACGGCAATAGCTCGCTAAGCCCAGAAAACTCCGAACTTGCTTGACCGATTCAGGTGGAGTCCAATCAAGGACGGCTTGAACTCGCTCAGGGTTAACAGCAATACCTTTACCAGATATTACATGACCCAGATAGGTCACTTCTGACAACCAAAATTCACATTTAGAAAATTTGGCATAAAGGCGATGCTCTCGAAGTTTCTTCAACACTAGCCTTAGATGTTCGGCATGTTCTTCCTCGTTCTTGGAGTAGATGAGTATATCATCGAGGTAAACCACGACGAATTTATCCAAATACTCCATGAAGATTGAGTTCATCAACCGAGAAAAGGTGGCTGGAGCGTTGGTTAAACCGAAGGACATGACGGTGTACTCGTATTGGCCATAACGAGTAACAAAGGCCGTTTTAGGAATGTCCCCGTTCCTGATTTTGATTTGATGGTAGCCCAACCTCAAATCCATTTTGGAGAAGACTGAGGATCCAGCGAGCTGATCATACAGGTCGTTGATCCTGGGAAGCGGATATTTGTTCTTGATTGTGACCAAATTGACAGGTCGATAATCTACAACCATCCGGTCCGTACCATCCTTCTTCTTGACGAAGAGGACGGGGCAAGCCCACGGAGATGAACTAGGTCGGATGAAACCCTTTTTCAAGGACTCATCGAGTTGTTTCTTAAGCTCGGCTAGTTCTAGTGGTGCCATCTTATAGGGTCTTCTAGCAATCGGGACGGTTCCTGGGATGAGGTCTATTACGAACTCAACATCCCTGTCAGGTGGAACACCTGGCAATTCCTCTGGAAAGACATCCGGAAAGTGACGGACTACCGGAACGTCCTCAAGGTCTGGCAAAGGGCTGGCGTTAAGAGAATATAACTGTCGCTTGGCTATTCGGGTCAAGACATTGACTATCTTCCCCGAAGGATGGGTGAGTTGAACAGTCCTAGAGAAGCAATCAATTTTGGCATGATGGGCTGATATCCAGTCCATACCCAAGATGATATTAATATCTGAAGATTTAAGAGCTATCAAAGATGCAAGGAAAACAAGTCTGTCGACTTGGATTTCATTTCCATGACTTACCCTAGAGGTTTGCCATTTGCATCCCGGAGTTTGAATTACCATAGAGGTGGGCATCTCACAGAATGTGGTGTTATGCAGACGAGCATAGCTCTCGGATATAAATGAATGAGATGCTCCTGTATCAAAAAGAACAGATGCCGGGTGGCAATTAACAAGGAGCGTACTGAGAACGACGTTGGGATCCTCTTGAGCTTCTTCGGCAGAGATACAGTTGACATGGCCACGTGTAGCGGTGGCCGGCTTGGCGTGGAACACTTTACCTGTCGGCTTGCCACGGCCAACAGCTTTAGCAGGTTGGTTGGGGTTGGTCTGGGGACACTCGCGCATATAGTGGCCAGATTCCCCAAACTTAAAACAAGTCACGGAACTGGCGCGTGGAGGAGCATTGTTGGTTGGACCACCATAGGGCTTGGCTGGTGCAAACTGTTGAACAGGGCGAGGCGCCTGGAAGGATGGCCTCGGTGTGAACCTGGGTGGCAGGGCAGTGTTAGGCACCCACACGCGGTGCTTCTGAGGACCAGCACCAGATGAGGAACCCACGTCACGGCCATGCTTGCGTGTTGCGTCATAATCAGTCTGACCAGTCTTAGCACTGATGGCCTTGTTAACAAGCTTCTGAAAAGATGTGCACTCATGCAGACGGAGGTCGCGGCGAAGCTCAGGACTAAGTCCCTTACGGAACCTTGATTGCTTCTTGGCATCAGTAGAAACTTCCTCAGTTGCATATCATGCGAGGTTACCGAACTCCCTGCTGTAAGCATCCACAGAGAGTCGGCCTTGAGTGAAACTGCAAAATTCCTCACGTTTACGGTCCATGAGACCCTTCGGAATGTGATGTTCAGGGAAAGCCTCGCTGAATTCAGCCCAAGTAGTGACATAGCCCGCTGGGCGCATAGCTCCATAATTCTCCCACCATAGACTGGCGGGGCCTTCAAGATGATATGCAGCAAAGGTGACGTTGTCAGCCTCAGCTACTAGTGCGGAACGCAGTTTGTGAGAAATACTGCGAAGCCAGTCATCAGCGTCGAGAGGCTCGACGGAGTGGTGGATCGTGGGTGGATGTAACTTGATGAAATCACTTAGTGACACCAAGTTATTTCTCTGATGGCGTGCTGTGTTCTGTTCAATACGCTCCAACAAACGGTTGGTCTCCCGCTTGTTTCTCTCGGCTTCCAGCATAACCTCGGCTAGGGAAGGAGGATGAGGTAGATTTGCATTCCTGACTTCACTGCCTTCGGCCTGCTCTTGAGGAGCAGGGTTATTGCGCGTGTTGACCATCCTAGGCAAACAAGACAATGATTTAGTCAGAATGATAAGATTCCGACATAGGATACAGAATGTAAGGAATAACTCGGAATGCAAGATGATCATCCGTATGACATGGTAGATACAGAAACTGCTTCTTTATTCCATCGTCATACACACCATACAAGGTTTAGTACAAGACCAAACAAGGTACTATTACGGTGAAAGGAAGATTACATCACATCGGAGGCATCCCAAGCTCCTATACATTATTTTTCTACACCTCCGGAAAGCGGTACAAACTAGGTCATAGCCCACGAGTCACGCAGGATGATAGACGACACAGCTAGTACGAGCTAGTGATACTACCACTAACTCAGACCGATCCGTAGTAGTCCTCGTAGAAGTCACCTCCATAGCCTGGAAGCTCAACATGATCATCCGGGAACAGACGATCTCGCGGAGCTTGTGGACCATAGGGGCTAGGATGAGGTCTTGGACCAACAGATGGTGGCCTGCGGGGACCGCGAGGTGGGGTGATGCCTCCTACATCACGCCAACCCATCACGTCTGGCAGAGCAGATCTCACAGGATAGAGATCGCGCATATCCGAATATCCAGCTTGCATAGCCGGTGCAAACCGAGTCAACGTGGCCCAATGGTCAGCATGGGTATTGAAAAGCTCTAGCCTCAAGGCCCGATTTTCACGGTCCTTATCCTCGAGCATCTCAGCAGTGGTGCGAGTCCGTGAATCCTCCTGACTGGGGTCAGCATAGATAGCCTGGAGATACCCTTGTGCTCCCGGAAGTGATGCTGGCATATACCGGAAATCAGAGTCCCGAAATAGGCCAGTCCTGACTCGCATGATGGTCATCATAGAATAGGCGGCATCCTGCACAGCCATCTCAATGGTAACCCCGAGTCCATAGGAGCAGTGAAGGGGCTTGGTGGATCCAGGATAAGATGGAAATATCCTGATAGTGCAGAGATACTGGCTTTGATTAAAGTCTCGAAATTGCTCTTCGACCGTGTACTCAGGATACCAACGGTATCCAGCCTCAGTCATTACCCTGACCAACATGGCAGTATGGCCGGGTACATCTAGGCATCGAGTCAGGCGAACCACTTGATTGAGGTCGCGAGTGGCCATCTGAAAGCACAACCATAATGCAAAGGCATTAGAATTTCTAGCAAAATTTCGACAGCATAACAGCTGTCAATGCTCAAAAAGGATTTTGGGACATTTGACAAAGGATTTCATACACACTCAACAACATCATATCAAAGTTCTGAGTCCATCCCAGCAACATAATGTGGTAGTAGAACTGAACTAGGCTTGTATCCATCAAACCTATAAGGTACTACTGATTAGTAACACGTGAACCTGATAGAGAGAAAAGATCCTAATTCCTTAACCCCCGGTGGAAGAATAGACTGACTCAGATCAGAATGTCATAAGATAAAGGAGTAAAAGAGCCTTACGTTCCAACCCACAAACAATTCCCCTACATATAACTAAAGAATTTCTAGACTCAACATCGACCAGTTTGGCTTGGAGAACCTACAGGCCGTCCGGCTCTGATACCAACGCTGTCAGGACCCCGACTCGATGTCACATC
This sequence comes from Triticum aestivum, assembly GCF_018294505.1. Classification (NCBI taxonomy): domain Eukaryota; kingdom Viridiplantae; phylum Streptophyta; class Magnoliopsida; order Poales; family Poaceae; genus Triticum; species Triticum aestivum. The sequence continues at coordinate 303,032,558 of NC_057798.1, read as the reverse complement.
GATCTAGACTGTAACACCTCATATCACTTTGCGGCCTCACGCACGGTATCCCCACGGGTGTCGCCTTACCCTTTGCCCGGGACCGTTTGCGCCTTTTGGCTCACGTATATGATAGTGTCGCTAGCATCCATATGATAAGGAGCCCGGGCTGACATGACTAGTCGTAAACCCAAAGTGGCACAGACTTACAGGGACAGGCATCCATGACCCAGCTTCGAACGTGTCGGTCATCAGCAAGTGGGTCCGGGCTGTAGCACTGGGCTAGCAGGACTCCGGTAAACCGGGCTGTAGCGGGCTAACAGGACTCCGGTACTCAATGCGTGACGTTTCCCCGAAGGGACAGACACAGGAACGAAGAAGGACACATGCCGGCCAGCCTAAGTGTTCCAGAGCAGTAGCAAGCTACCATCGCTCAGTGGTAACACTAGGAGACATTTCCCGGTAAGAAAGGCTACTAAAGATAAACAACTAGATAGTCAGATTCCACACATACCAAGCATTTCAATCATACACACAATATGCTCGATATGTGTAAATACAACAAGGCATCACAACATGACTCTACGACACAAGTACCTTATTTAAGGCCCAAAGAGCCATACATAACATACACATAGGTACGGGTCACACGACCCAGCATTCAAGTCATACAGTCATACAAACCAGCAGCGGAAGTAACTTGTCTGAGTACAGACAACTAGTAAAATAAAAGAGGCTTGGAAAGCCTAGCTATACTACGTGGTCCTTCACAAGCTCAGGATCACCACCTGGGCCTCAGCCTACTCATTGATGTCAACATCTACGAAGAACCCGTCCGAAGGGGTTGCAGCGTCTTCTGTAAAAATGTAGATTATAGCAACATGAGCACAAAGGTACTCAGCAAGACTTACATCAGATCCTACATACATGCATATTATCAAGAAGAGTTGGTGGAGTTGTTGCAGCAAGCCAGCTTTGACTCTTGGCTAGGCTATCCTACGAGACTCCATCTTGAAACGGTTTGGCGCACACGAGTCCACTACTCACCACTTCAATACACTACCGAGGATCCACCTCCGTCTTCCTACGGAAGAGCCATCCTCGGCGCTCACACTTATCTTGAGGCTTTTAGTAGTTTCCATTTACTTGTCTATGAACTGTATAGGCAACCAAGTAGTCCTTTACCGCGGACGCGGCTATTCGAATAGATCATGTTAACCCTGCAGGGGTGTACTTCTTCATACATGTTTCCACCACTTAGCGTCTGCACACGACATGTGCTCGGCAGACTTCAAGCGAAAGCCGACGTGGGTGTAGTCCACGACCTACCTAAACACCTAAGTCTCTAGTCCAGGTTTATCGCCTATTCGGGTTCCATCCATGAGGAGATCCAGCCGAGGTTTCGCTCACAGCCCCAAACGATGTGAATAGGGTTCCCGAGATACCTAACGGGTATTCGGTACACCGTGCCACGTACCTACCGCATCACAGCCCACCCCTACGGTCAGCGCTGTCCACGGCCTCCAGTAGGCTACAAACACCAGAATCTACTTGCAACTCCTGGACAGAGAACTAGGGTGAATAAGAAGTCGAGCGGGGTCATATTTCAGGGCCCAATGCATGGTAGTAGCTGTATCTTAAATCACACATACAGATCTCAGTGCTTAAGGTCGGCTTCAATGAAACAACCCACCATGTACTCCTACATGGCCTCTCATTGATACCTTTACCAAATCGTGTTCACCACATCACTCTCATTACCGACATAATCATTTCACTCTAGCCCATCACCCAGACGAGCCAGACCTGACACGACTCTAAGCATAGCAGGCATAGCAAGGTAGGAACAACACATACATATGGCTCAAACAACTCCTACACATGCTAGTGGGTTTCATCTAGTTACTGTGGCAATGACAGGTCATGCAGAGGAAATGGGTTCAACTACCGTAGCACACAGCAGTTTGAAACGCGTTGCCTTAAAGCAGTAAAAGAGAGCAAGAGCGAGAACATGGGATTGTATCGATATGATCAAATGGTTGGTTGCTTGCCTGATGGATCGATGCACGGATACGATTCTTCGCTAGGGTAATCACGGTACTCCTCGGAGGCAGAACCTGCCGCAAAGAACACCGATACACAACCATCACCAAACAATGTGCGACAATATGATGCATGCATGAAACATGGCAATATGAGTGTGTTGGGCTAATGCAACTAAGACCAGAAGGGTTTGAACCAATTTGAACCAAAGATTCAAATTTCAAACTCATACATGGCCCTTTAAAGTGTTTTATCTTGTTCTGCATTAAACATCAAGTTAACTTGTTTAATCATGCATGAAAATAGTACAGATGGATAGATTGGATTTTTCTGATCATTTTTCATATATAACTTGTCTGATTTGGAGTTACAGATTAAAAGTTATGAATTTTTGAAGTTTAAACTATATTCTGGAATTTCCTATATTAGAATAAATCCAGAAATTAATTTATTGCGTCAGCCATGCGTTAGGATGACATCAGGGTCAACAGAGACGTCCAGGTCAAACCTGACTGTGGGTCCAGGGTGTCAGGGTAATTAGATTAGTTAAAGTTTAATTAGAACTAAACCTATTTAGTTAACAGGGCTGGGCCCCACCTGTCATTGACTCATCGGAGTCAACCAGGGCCCACCCGCGGTCAAACCCAGGTCGGCTGCACCGGCGTTTAGCCGCCGGCGAGCCCGACGCGGCGGCGGAAGTGGTTTTTGCCGTTCCGGCAACCAAACGAGACGCGGAGGCCATCGGAGTGGAGCTGAGGAGGAGCCGCAGCTCTTGGTGGAGTCCGTTGGGGTTGGGGTGGCCGGAGTTGGCGCCGGCGACGACTTTGGCGGCCACCGGAGTTCGGCCGAAGGCGAACTTTACGCTAGAGGGGTCGGTGAGGTGCGGGGAGTAGCTGCTTAGGTGCTACGTGATGTGGTGAGCATGATGGACACCAGTTTGTGGTCGGAGGGTGACCGGGAGCACGTCGGCGACGAGCTCCGCGGCGGTGGGTGCGGTTGAGCTCCCGGAGGTCACTACACAGCTCGGAACCAAGAAAAGAAGGGAGGGGAAGATGGCTAAGCTCACGGGGAGTTCGACGAAGCACTTGGTGCGGCCGGGGACGGGCCGGAGCGACGTCGGCGTTGAAGGGGATCTCCGGCGACGGCGGTTCGGTCGAGGTCGATGCGGTGGCTCGGGCCTTGCGAGCGCTCGGGGCTCGGCTTGCTCGAAGGAGAGGAGGATGGCGGAGCTCCTGGACACGGCGGCACGGCGTGGGGTTGACGGAGGGCGTGGCTACGGCGAGGGGGTGGCGGCGATGGCGTCGGCCATGGCGGGGGAGCGCGAGAGAGAGGAGTTGGGGGAGAATGGAGGTGTCCTGCGGGTTCACGGTGCGGCGTGGAGTTCATCCATCCAGCCACGAGGCGAGGAGGTGAAGCAGGGCGACGGCCAGCTGCGTGGCGCACGCTGCGGCCGCCGTCGGGCACCTGCCTGCCTGCCTGGCCGGCAAGCAGCTCGCTGGCGCGGCGCTGGGCTGGGCCGGCAGGTGGGCCGGGTGCTGGGCGCCAGGTAAGTTTTTGCTATTTCTCCTGTTTTCTGTTTTTTTTAATACTTCTGCAACTTTGTTGAATTATTAAAAATACATAGGCAACTCCTAAAATCACCAAACTACTCCTGGTCCATAGTTGGATTATTTCCAACATGAAACATTTTAGTTTGGAGATATTTGAGCATTTGAATATTTTATATAATTTTAAATGCCCAAATTCAAATATTTATGATTTAATTGAAAGACCATAAGATGACCTAGGAAAATGTGCATCACTTTTGACAGAGGTTCTGAACCAAGACAAAAATGATGGGCATTTTAGAAGGGCATTTCAGGTTCATTGAAAAGGTTTTTAGTAAACCCTAGTTGGTTTCAGAGGGGGCTGGGGGTTCTGTCATCCCCATTTCAGGTTTCTGATGAAAGAATAGACATGATGCAACACTCTAATGCATGAACTAGCTAGGGTGTGACACTGAAGTTGAAGATCATCAAAGCTGAGATTTGGGTTGTCAAACCACTCATCAATGAAGTTGTCCAGAATGTTCACATCGAATAGGGGCAAATCATTGAAGATCTCTCCCTCTTGCTTTCTCTTAATCAGCTTCTCAAGAGCATCATCACCGCACTCATCGTCTGTTGACAGATCAATGGCTTCAGTCTCGTTCCTCAGAATGACAGCAGGTGTCAGGGCTTGACCAGAACTTTGAACATTTCTCTTCTGAGTCTTCTCTTTCTTCTTGGAGATGCGAGAGAGATCTTTAGAAGTGTTACTTGGAGCAGGAGTGGCAGTTGCCAATGGCTTCACTCGAGAAGCTTTTGGTGCAGCAGTCGGTTTTGAAGCCTCAGCTTTCTTTTGCTTCTGCGGCTTAGGAGGAGGAGCTGGTGCATCATTAGTGTCAGCATCATCACCATAATGATCCACATTCGCTCCTTGAACGACAATGTGAGTGATGAGGCCGACGAGGTTGTAGAAGGGGCCAATCCTGTTTTGATTGGCTTCACGGGTGCCATCTTCCGGAGGATCAGATGGACCTGGTTTGATGTCAAGTCCGAATGCCTTCTTGTTCTTCACAGCAGAGTCTTTCGCGAACTGTAAGTTGCGTTTGAACAGATTGTCTTCACGACACCACAGCAGAGAAGAAGGGTCAGCGTTCTCTGACTACGGTCCACGAACCATGCATGGATAGAAGCGTTGCTCAACAACTTCAGTCTGGGACCTGGGAGGAAGATTTTTGTATAGTATATCTCCCCACGGTCGCTTGATGGCATTCTTCTCGGCATATTCTTCAGTGAAAATCTGTACTTGAACCATTCCTCAACCCAATATCTTCAAATCCATTGGATTCGATTCATGCGCTCACCATAAGTCTCCTCAGAGTCTGTCTTGTACAGCTCGTGCAAATCTGGTGGCAAATCGTTGGAAGTGTTCCCACGGTGTTGTCTGCGACCCTTTATTGCTGACTTCTCAGTAGCCATGAAGCTTAACCTGAAAGGCTTCATTACTTGCAAAGGCTTCCGTCGGCTGGTCAGACAAGAAGTGGCTTCAGGAGAATTTATGTGACTCTGTAAGAATTCTGCAAATGAATGCAGACTATGAGAACCAAGGGATTATCCCACGAACATGTACCTGTGACAGCATTAGAGGTGCGAGGGAAGGGGAAGAGCTCATATGCATCCTCAGAAGATTTTGAAGATAAATCGGTTTGAAGACATTGACCTCATAACGCGAAGACATTCACTTATTTGATGAGAGTTGGTTCCAGATTTGTACGAATCCAAGAATAAGTACAGGTGAGGAATCTAACTTGTAGAGAAGCATAAGTGAATAGACTAGGCATAGTATGAGATGCAGAAAGAGATAGATTCAACTTTGGAGATCTAGAAACCACTTTTGGTAAAGAAGGATGAATCTATTAGATCGAAAATACGGTAAAAAGTGAATTTTAATTACCACATGAAGAACTACTAGACGGAGCGAAGTTGGAGGCGGAGCAGTTTGATCTTCCGTGCCCTAACTTGGCGATGGAGGACACCTACGGTAACGGCGGAGAGGACGAGGTCCGCGGTCGGCATGAGGACGGCGTCGGAGAAGTCGCGGCAGCTAAGCGCTTCATCGCCGGCGTCGTTGAGAGCTAGCGGTGGCTCTAGGGTTTGCGATAGGTGGCGAGGTGGAAGAAGAATTTTTGACTGAGATGTGATGGCTATTTATAAGGAAAGAGACGGCATAGCGCAATTACGCAGGCTCCCCTGGCGGTTCACATCTGAAGGGCACATGGCAAGCATGCAACACCTTGGAAGTTGTTCCTTGTTCCCACGCACGCCTGGATTGTCACGGTGGTCGTTCCGAATTCTCTGGCTTTCAGGAAATAAGGATATAGCACTAAAAACAGACATAAATGTTTGTCAAATTGACTTTAGCTAATAAGGCCTCAGTGAAGACAATCGACAGATTTCAATAAAATGCATATGATTTGGACAAATAGAGTTGAGGTAGAAGCATAGATAGGTTGGGCTCCAATCACATTCACTTAGATCAAAAGATTCAACACAAAGTCATAGCTATAAGTGAATGATGTAGAGGATAGAACATAAATATGTGTATAACTAGTATAAGACCAAATCAACAAGATGAAGATAAATCAAATATGAAGACTTTGCAAATATAACGCCAAGAGAAACACTTCAAACAAAAGTTTGGTGGTGGTGTTACCCACCGTATAGGAAGTATTAGATCTAGACACGGCGCACAATTGTCGTGGCGCTCCGAAGTCAAATTCTGCATTAATGTATTCACACTTAGATTGTATGTCTTCATTGATTGAAAATATACATTACTTCATGTGTTGCACATCTAAGTCATCAAAATGCATAAGTGTTAGGATGTGTGCCTAATCACATGATATTTGAGGATTCCAAGATATTCAGCTCACACTGCAACTTGCAAAACCTTTTCTCATCCAAGGGCTTTGTGAAGATATCAGCCCATTTCTCTTCAGTCTTGACGTGAAAGATATCAATATCTTCCTTCATAACATGATCTCTGAGAAAGTGATGACAAATTTCAATGTGCTTTGTCTTCGAGTGCTGAACTGGGTTGTTGGCAATCTTGATGGCACTCTCATTGTCGCAGTAGATAGGCACATTCTTCAGGTGAATACCATAGTCCTTGAGAGTTTGCTTCATCCAGAGAAAATGAGCACAACAAGATCCAGCAACAATGTATTCGGATTCAGCAGTGGAGAGAGATACACAGTTTTGCTTCTTTGAAGACCAACAGACAAGAGATCGTCCTAGAAAGTGACATGTGCCTGATGTGGACTTACGATCAACCTTGTCACCAGCATAATCAGCATCTGAGAATCCAACTAGATCAAACTTTGAGCCCTTTGGATACCATAATCCTAATGTTGGGGTGTAAGACAAACATCGAAGAATTCGCTTCACAGCTAAGTGATGCGACTCCTTTGGTGCAGCTTGGAATCGGGCACACATGCAAACACTAAGCATTATATCTGGACTAGATGCACATAAATAAAGCAAGGAACCAATCATGGAGCGGTATACCTTTTGATCGAACTCTTTACCATTGGCGTCGGGACCCATATGACTTTTGGTTGGCATTGGCGTCGTGTATCATTTGTAGTCTTGCATTCCAAACTTCTTCAGACAATCTTTGAGGTATTTTTCTTGAGATATGAAGATGTCGTTGCATTGCTGATGGATTTGGAGACCCAGAAAGAATTTCAGCTCGCCCATCATGGAAATTTGATATTGCTCTTGCATCAGGTGACCAAACTCATCACTGTATTTCTTGTTGGTGCAGCCGAAGATAATGTCATCCACATAGATTTGGCACACAAATAGTTCACCATCATATGTCTTCATGAAGAGTTTAGGATCTAGTGAACCAGGTTTGAAGCCTTTGCTCTTCAGGTAGTCTTTGAGCGTATTATACCAAGCACGAGGGGCTTGTTTGAGGCCATACAGTGGCTTGTTGAGCTTGTATACCATATCAGGATGTTTTGGATCTTCAAAGCCAGGAGGTTGTGCGACATATACTTCTTCTTCTATCCTTCCATTGAGAAAAGCACTCTGCACATCCATTTGATACAGAAGGATGTTGTGATGATTTGCATAGGCTAGCAGTATGCGAATGGCTTCAAGCCTTGCCACCAGAGCAAATGTTTCATCGAAGTCAATTCCTTCCACTTGAGTGTAACCTTGTGCAACGAGACGAGCCTTGTTTCTGACGACTTGTCCATGCTCATCTTGCTTGTTGTGATATATCCATTTGGTGCCAATGATGTTGTGCTTCCGAGGATCAGGACGCTTGACCAGTTCCCACACATTATTCAGCTCGAACTGTTGAAGTTCTACTTGCATAGCTTGAATCCATTCAGGTTCCATGAAGGCTTCATCGACTTTCTTGGGTTCTGAGATTGAGACAAATGCGAAATGCCCACAGAAATTGGTTAGTTGTGTTGCTCTTTGAGTATCTCTTGAACGAGTGAGTGGACCAGGTGCATTTAAGCTGTCAATTATATTCTCTATCTGAACTTCATTTGCAACACGAGGATGAACAAGACGAAGATTTTGCTCTTGCTAATCAATGTCATTATCTGGGGGATTGTCTTTAGGCTGAGCATTGTCTTCAGGTTGATTAGGTGTAGAAATGATAAGCTCTTCTTCAGTGTGATTCTCAGTTGGTATGATCTCTCCAACTCCCATCTGCTTGATTGATTCACTTGGAGGTACTTCATCTAGCACATTTGGTAGGTGATCCCTTTGCGAGCTGTTAGTCTCATCGAACCGCACATCCATAATTTCAACAACCTTATAGTGAAAGAGGTTGAAGACTCTGTAGGAGTGTGAATCCTTTCCGTAACCAAGCATAAAACCTTCATGTGCTTTCAGTGCAAATTTTGAAGTGTGATGTGGATCCTTGATCCAGCACTTAGCACCAAATACTCTGAAGTAGCTTACATTTCGCTTCTTACCAGTTAGGAGCTCATAGGATGTTTTCTTCAGAACCTTGTGAAGATAAACACGATTGATGATGTGGCATGCAGTGTCAATGGCTTCAGGCCAGGACTTCGGTGGAGTCTTGTACTCATCAAGCATCATTCGGGCCATCTCAATAAGAGTTCTGTTCTTGCGCTCTGCGATGCCATTCTGCTCAGGTGTGTAAGGAGCAGAGAACTCATGAGTGATACCCAAAGTATCCAGATAGAGGTCGAGGCCGGTGTTCTTGAACTCAGTGCCGTTGCCGCTTCTGATGTGCTTGATCTTGATGCCATAGTTCGTCATGGTACGATTGGCAAAGCGTCTGAAGACATCCTGCACTTCAGTCTTGTAGAGGATTATATGCACCCAAGTATATCTAGTGTAACCATCAACAATGACAAAACCATAGAGGCAAGCAGTAGCATTGAGAGTAGAGTAATGAGTAGGGCCAAATAAGTCCCTGTGTAGTAGCTCGAAGGGTTGAGATGTAGTCATGATTGTCTTCGAGGGATGCTTGGCCCTGGTCATCTTTCCAGCTTCCAAGGCACCACACAGATGATCCTTCTTGAACTTGACGCCTTCGATACCCACGACATGCGTCTTCTTCGCGAGAGTGTGCAAGTTACTCATGGCCGCATGTCCTAGCCTTCGATGCCAAAGCCAGCACTCTGAAGCTTTTGCTAGAAGACGTATGGCCATCTGTGGTCCTGCTGAGAAATCTACCATATGCGATCATCTTTCCGATAACCTTCAAAGACTAGAGACTTTTCAGATTCCATTAACACATGGCATCGATATTTTCCAAATAGCACAATCGTGTTTAAGTCACAAAGCATTGAGACAGACATTAAGTTGAAACCAAGGGATTCAACAAGCATCACTTTGTCCATGTGTTGATCCCTTGATATTGCAACTCTACCTAGACCCAATACCTTGCTTTTACCAGTGTCAACAAATGTGATGTGACTCTTGTCTGATGGACGTAGTGTTGAATCCATCCGAAGACTTCAATCGCTAGTCATGTGGTAAGTGCATCCACTGTCCATAATCCATTCTGAAGCACGAGGTGTCATAGCCTACAGTACAGTTTGGGGGATAGGCTTCACCAAGGAAGTTGTGAAGCATAAACATTTGACGAACAAGTGGAACAAGGTAATTCAGATCTTGGTTAGGATAGATAGGATGAGTGTCAAGGAATCCCGGAATGAAATACATAGTAAGACCATTTGGGCATTTTATCTTGCTCCCCACAAGATGTTTAAGGTCCCCAGCATTAGTTTTGGACGCCTTAGTTTTCCGGCTGGAGACCTTTCCCTGCAAAAGAGAGTTAAGTTTTCTTAACCACCCACATTTTCAGGGGTGGCTTAGAAGCAATGAGTCTAAGTGCAGCATCTGAGAATTTCGGGTTTGGAGCCCTAGTAAATAGCCTTGTAGGAGGTGAACAATACTCATAGGAATAAGAAGAAAAGTTCTTTGTTCTATGAACATAGCGGTTTGAGGAAACACGCTCATATTCATGGGTCTGAGTATGATTTCCCTACAAAACATTAACGTTAGGGTGACTCAGATGAGTCCTCGGTCTATATGAAGTTTTAGGACCATATGAAGCCTTTGGTATGGGGTTTGTCTTCTTCACAGGTGGTGTCATGATGACATTCACTGGAAGATTCTCAAGACAGCTTTTGGGTACCCATATCTTCTTCATAGGTGGCCCATTCATGCAGTTAGTACCAATATACCTGGCAAACACTTTGCCATTCTGATTCTTAAACAGATTATAGTTTGCATCAAAGGATTCATCAATGATAATGGGGTTAGCACAAGTGAAACTAGACAAGGTGGATGGATCTACTGAAGGTTCCTTTGCAGCAACCCATGTGGTTTTGGGGTACTGCTCAGGCTTCCAGTACGACCCATCAACATTCATTTTCCTCTCGAACCAAACACCCTCTTTCCTAGGGTTTCGGTTCAGAATCTGCTTTTTGAGGACATCACATAATGTCTGATGCCCTTTGGGACTTTTGAACATCCCTGTCTCAAGCAGTGTCTTCAACCTGGCATTCTCATCAGCAATAGTAGTGGTATTCTCAGCAGAGGGATTAGTTACCACATCAACAGTTGAAGATATTGCAACAGTAGTAGCAATGGAACATTCAGCAACAGAGGCAGCGTTATCACGCTCAATGCATTTTAGACATGGTGGTTCAAATCCTTCCTGAGCGGGACTGACCTGTTGAGCGCGAAGTGACTTATTCTCCTTTTAAAGATCTTCATGAGCCGATATCAATTTCTCAAGTTCCTGCTTCCTTTGAAGATAATCATAGGAAAGCTTTTCATGAGAAGTTAAGAAAGATTCATGTCGACCTTCAAGTTCCTGGTACTTAACATGAAGATTTTTTATGTCTTCAATTAAGGACTGAGACTTGGTCATTTCCGCGTCCAACAGGTCATCGCTTTTGTCTAACAGTTTTTGAGTATGTTCCATAGCTTTCTTTTGTTCAATTGCAATTTTAGAAAGAGTTTTGTAACTAGGTTTGGATTCACCATCAGGGTCATCTTCACTTGATGTTTGAAAGTAAGCATCGCATGATTTTACCTTGGTACCAGGTGCCATGAAGTAGTAGGTGGGAGGCGAGTCGTCCTTGTCATTATCATCAGTGTTGGTGACGGAGCCATTGTCTTCAGTGTTGAAGATGGACTTGGCGACGTAGGCTGTAGCTGGTGCCAGACTCGCAACACTAGAGTCAGACTCTTCCTCAGACTCCACCTCCACCTCCTTAGAAGCAGAATCCTCCTCTGAATCCATTTCCTTGCCAACAAAAGCACGGGCCTTGCCAGATGAGCTCTTCTTGTGTGATGATGACTTGGGAGAAGACTTTGAGGATCTCTTCTTCTTCTTCTTGTCATCAGAATCATATTCTTTGCTCTTCTTTTCTTCTTCTCATTGTCCCACTATGGACACTCAGAGATGTAGTGACCAGGTTTCTTGCACTTGTGGTAGGTTCTCTTCTTGTGGTCATAGGCAGAAGCTTCATCATGCCTTGAGATGGATCGTGAAGACTTTCTGAAGCCTTTCTTCTTGGTGATTTTTTGGAACTTCTTCACAAGCATAGCAAGCTCCTTTCCAATGTCTTCAGGATTACTAGAACTGCAGTCAGATTCTTCTTCCGATGAGGAAGCAGCAGCCTTTGCCTTCATAGTGCGTGTTCGGCCATAGTTGGGACCATAGATATCTCGTTTCTCAGATAGCTGGTACTCATGTGTGTTGAGCCTCTCAAGTATGTCAGACGGATTGAGAGACTTGAAGTCAGGGCATTCTTGTATCATCCGGCCTAAGGTGTCAAATGAGCTGTCAAGAGATCTCAGTACTGTCTTCACTATCTCATGCTTCGTAATCTCAATGGTGCCAAGTGCTTGGAGCTCATTTTGTGATATCAGTGAGGCGATCAAATGTGAGCTAGACATTCTCATTGTCGTGCCTCTTGAAGCGGTTGAAGAGGTTGCGGAGAGTATTGATCCGTTGATCTCGCTGAGTTAAGACGCCTTCATTGACCTTGGAGAGTAGTCCCAGACTAGCTTCGATGTTTCCAGAGCATTCACATGGCCATACTATCCTTTGGTCAAATGACCACAGATGATGTTCTTGGCGGTGGAGTCCAGTTGAATGAACTTCTTGACGTCAGCAGGGGTGCCACCTTCACCAGTCTTGGGAACACCGTTCTTGACGACATACCATAGATTGACATCAATGGCTTCAAGATGCATGCGCATCCTATTCTTCCAGTGGGGATATTCAGTGCCATCGAAGATGGGGCACGTAGCGGAGACTTTGATTATCCCTGTAGTCGACATAGCTACAACTCCAGGTGGTTAAACCGCATCACATAGAACAAGGGAGTACCTTGCTCTGATACCAATTGAAAGGGATAGTTATCAACTAGAAGGGGGTGAATAGGCGACTTTTATGAAAGTCTTCAAAACATGGGAGTTTCAAAGACAAACAATAGAATTGACATTATCCGTATGCATTGGAAAGTAGAATACACTAGACAAGCCATAGTCAAGTATTCAATGAAGTGAAAGCACGAAGACTATTAGCAGCTAGGTAGTAGAGATCAAGATGGAAGATAGTATGAAGCTAATCAGAACAAGTAGTCACATAATGAAGTCAAACAGATAAAGCAAGCAGGCAATGACTTCACAAAGACAAACTGTAGGTAATGAGAAGTGAGAGATATAACCAGTAGCTTCAGGAGGACAGGGATTTGTTCGACCAGTTCCAGTTGCTGTGACAGCTATACGTCTGGGTAGGGAGGCTAAGATTCAACTCAGAACACCACATCTTCACCTTATTCCCCTCGAGCTAAGGACACCTAGTCTCCGCCCAATAACTCTGTTAAGTCTTCAAGGTAGACTTCCAAACCTTCACAGACTTTGTTCACCGGCAATCCACAAGGACTCATGGATGCTCAGAACACGACGCCTAACCGACTGGAGGATTCACAGTCCTCAAGTGTAACAAGTCTTGAGATCACGCGGACAGAAAGACTTCAGTGATGCCAAACACTCTTTGGGCTCTGGATGGTTTGAGCTTTGTCCTTGCAAGGAATCTCTCTCAAAAGCTTCGTCGGTGGGTTGCTCTCAAACGACAAAAGCTATGTACTAACTCTGAGCAGCCACCAATTTGTGGTGTAGGGGGTGGGCTATTTATAGCCACAAGGCAACCCGACCTGATTTGTCCGAAATGACCCTGGGTCACTAAGGAACTGACAGTGTCACAACGGTCAGATTTGAAACACACGCGGCAGCTTGACTTGGGCTACAAGTAAAGCTGACTCATCCGACTCTGGAGAAGATTTGCTCTCATTGTCTTCGCTCGAAGACATAGGATTTTGTTGAGCATCACTTCAGTCACTCTGACTTTGTTCACTTGGACCCCACTTAACAGTACTGTGGTTCCTATGACTCAACAAAGAAGAAAAGGAAACAATGAAACAACTAAGTCTTTGCACTCCATAGTCTTCACTCGATGTCTTCTCATGTCATAGTCTTCAACGTGATTAGCTTCACAGACCACCATTGTCTTCAATGTCTTCACAATTTTTTAGGGGTCATCTTCCGTAGGTCAACCGAATCAATGAAGGGCTACTAACTGTGTTATCCTGCAATTCTCACAAACACATTAGTCCCTCAACCAGGTTTGTCGTCAATAATCCAAAACCAACTAGGGGTGGCACTAGATGCACTTACAGGCTATCTGCCTCGACACGCCTATAAAAGGAAAGGCAGGGGAGGATCGGTGGCATTCATCCCCATATCCCTCCTCCTTCATCCACCACCTTCTTATGGTTATGCTAAAAGGGAGAGCCCCGGGCCAGGCCCAATGCCCTAGCTTGGGGTCAGTGATGTCAAACGCTCGTGTTGATGCTTGGGGGTGAGTTTGGTCCGGCTTCTCAGGAAATGTGGCAAGTGAGCTGGTTGCAGTGGGGGAGATATCGAGATTTCCCATTATGGTGGGATGCTTGTCTCCTCTGCTCGTGTTGGCTGTCTGGTGGGGGCCCTGGATCTTGTCATGAGTCGTTGCATCTCGTCGTCTCGGCGGCCAGGTCCTTGGAGCCTCTAGCGCCCGTGTGGGGTGCAAGGCCGGGGATCGTTGGTAATCCCAACACTGCTGCTTCTAGTCGAGCAAGGGCAGATGCTGAAGGAAGGGGAGCTTTATTGTCCGCCAGGGCGGGGTGAAGCGCCGTACGCATGCCCTCGCCTCCTTGGTGGTCTACCGTGTCTCCGGGGAAGGCGACGGGCCGAGGATCCGGCGTCTCCCTGGAGTGGTGGTGATGGAGAGAAAACGAGGGAAGAGGGAGAAGGCGCATGGCATGGCATCAGTGTAACGCCCCGAGACAGATGCGCCAGGTGTCTTCTAGTTATTCACCGTCGTTGCGATGTCATTCGCTTGCATGTTTCACTTTGCCATGTTATGATGTGCATTTCATCTGCATGTTTTTCAAAACTTGCATCCATCTGGGTTCTCCCGGTCCCTTCTGTTCTCCTTTCGGAGCCCCAACACACTTGCACGCGCCCGCAGAACCTCCGAAATATTATTTCATAAGTGGCATAAAAATGTTCTCGAAATGGGGTGAAAGTTGGAGAGCGGTCTTATTATAGTGTAGGAATACCACCTCTCAAATTTTGTCGCATTCGGAGTCCGTTTGATAGCCCAACTATTAAACGTATAGCGGCACCATTGCTCGTTTATTCGTCGGACGTTTTCTGTCAGGACCCCGACTCAATGTCACATCGATCTAGCCTGTAAAACCTCATATCACTTTGCGGCCGCACGCACGGTATTCCCACGGGTGTCGCCTTACCTTTGCCCGAGACCGTTTGCGCCTTTTGGCTCACGTATATGATGATGCCGCTAGCATCCATATGATAAGGAGCCCGGGCTGACATGACTAGTCGTAAACCCAAAGTGGCACAGACTTACAGGGACATGCATCCATGACCCAGCATCGAACGTGTCGGTCATCAGCAAGTGGGTCCGGGCTGTAGCACTGGGCTAGCAGGACTCCGGTAAACCGGGCTGTAGCGGGCTAACAGGGCTCCGGTACTCAATGCGTGACATTTCCCCGAAGGGACAGACACAGGAACGAAGGACACATGCCGGCCAGCCTAAGTGTTCCGGAGCAGTAGCAAGCTACCATGGCTCAATGGAAACACTAGGAGACATTTCCCGGTAAGAGAGGCTACTAAAGATAAACAACTAGATAGTCAGATCCCACACATACCAAGCATTTCAATCATACACACAATATGCTCGATATGTGCAAATACAACAAGGTATCACAACATGACTCTACGACACAAGTACTTTATTTAAAGGCTCAGAGAGCCATACATAACATACATACAAGTACGGGTCACACGACCCACATTCAAGTCATACAGTCATACAAACCAGCAGCGAAAGTAACTTGTCTGAGTACAGACAACTAGTAAAATAAAAGAGGCTTGGAAAGCCTAGCTATACTACGTGGACCTTCACAAGCTCAGGATTACCACCTAGGCCTTAGTCTACTCGTCGATGTCAACGTCTATGAAGAACCCATCAGAAGGGGTTGCAGCGCCTTCTATAAAATGTAAATTATAGCAACATGAGTACAAAGGTACCCAGCAAGACTTACGTTAGATCCTACATACATGCACATTATCAAGAAGGGTTGGTGGAGTTATTGCAGCAAGCCAGCTTTGACTCTTGGCTAAACTATCCTACGAGACTCCAACTTGAAATGGTTTTGCGCACACGAGTCCACTACTCACCACTTCAATACACCACCGAGGATCCACCTCCGTCATCCTACGGAAGAGCCATCCTCGGCACTCACGCTTATCTTGAGATTTTTAGTAGTATCCATTCACTTGTCTATGAACTGTATAAGCAACCAAGTAGTCCTTTACCGCGGACGCGGCTATTCGAATAGATCATGTTAACCCTGCAGGGGTGCACTTCTTCATACATGTTTCCACCACTAAGCGTCTGCACATGACATGTGCTCGGCAGACTTCAAGCGAAAGCCAACGTGGGTGTAGACCACGACCTACCTAAACACCTAAGTCTCTAGTCCAGGTTTATCGCCTATCCAGGTTCCATCCGCAGGGAGTCCGGCCGAGGTTTCCCATACGGCCCCGAATGATGTGTACAGGGTTCCCGAGATACCAAACGGGCATTCGATACACCGTGCCACGTACCTACCGCATCACAGCCCACCGCGCGGGTTAGCGCTGTCCATGGCCTCCAGTAAGCTACAAACACCAGAAACTACTTGCAACTCCTGGACAGAGGACTAGGGTGAATAAGAAGTCGAGCGGGGTCATATTTCAGGGCCCAATGCATGATAGTAGCTGAATCTTAAATCACGCATACAAATCTCATTTCTTAAGGTCGGCTTCAATGAAACAACCCACCATGTACTCCTACATGGCCTCTCATCGATACCTTTACCAAATCGTGTTCACCACATCACTCTCATTACCGACATGATCATTTCACTCTAGCCCATCACCCAGATGAACCAGACCTGACACGACTCTAAGCATAGCAGGCATAGCAAGGTAGGAATAACACATACATATGGCTCAATCAATTCCTACACATGCTAGTGGGTTTCATCTAATTACTGTGGCAATGACAGGTCATGCAGAGGAAATGGGTTCAACTACTGTAGCACACAGCAGTTTGAAACGCGTTGTCTTAATGCAGTAAAAGAGAGCAAGAGCGAGAACATGGGATTGTATCGATATGATCAAATGGTTGGTTGCTTGCCTGATGGATCGATGCACGGATACGGTTCTTCGCTAGGGTAATCACGGTACTCCTCGGAGGCAGAACCTGTCGCAAAGAACACCGATACACAACCATCACCAAACAATGTGCGACAATATTATGCATGCATGAAACATGGCAATATGAGTGTGTTGGGCTAATGCAACTAAAACCAGATGGGTTTGAATCAATTTGAACCAAAGATTCAAATTTCAAACTCATAAATGGCCCTTTAAAGTGTTTTATCTTGTTCTGCACTAAACATCAAGTTAGTTTGTTTAAACATGCATGAAACTAGTACAGATGGATAGATTGGATTTTTCTGATCATTTTTCATATATAATTTGTTTGATTTGGAGCTACGGTTGAATTTATATGAATTTTTGAAGTTTGCAACAATTTCTGGAATTTATAAATCATTTTAGATTTATTTTAATTTTAGAAAAGGTTTACCGCGTCAGCATGAGGTCATGCTGACCTTAGCAAGTCAACAGACCCGGTCCAGGTCAAACCTGACGCGTGGGTCCAGGGTGTCAGTGGATAATTAACTAATTTAATTTAGTTTAAACTAATCTGAATAATTAGCAGAAGGGGGCCCCACCTGTCATTGACTCAACAGAGTCAACCAGGGCCCACCCGTGGTCAAAGTCAAAATGGCTGCACCGGCGTTTAGCCGCCGGCGAGCCCGACGCGGCGGCGGAAGTGGTTTTGCCCATTTCGGCCACCAAATGGGTCGCGGAGGGCATCGAGGTGGAGCTGAGGACGAGCCGCGGCTCTTGGTGGAGTCAGTTGGGGTCGGGGTGGCCGGAGTTGGCGTCGGCGACGACCTAGGCGGTCACCTGAGTTCGGGTGAAGGCGAACTCGGGGCTAGGGTGTGCGGTGAGGTGCGGGGAGTGCACGGTTGGACTCAACGCAGCGTGGTGAGTTAGTTGGACACCGTGAGGTGGCCGGAGGATGGCCGGGAGCACGCCGGTGACGAGATCCGCGGCGGTGCGTGCGGGTGATCTTCGTGCGGTGGCTACGCGGCTCGGGGGCGAGAGAGGAAGGGTAAAAGGGGTAGCTAGGCTCACAGAGCACCCGTAGAGGCCACCGGCGAGGTCGGGGACGAGCTGATGCGGCGACGGTGTTGAAGGGGATCTCCAGCGACGGCGAACTCGGGTGAGGTCGGTGCGGTGGACTCGGGCCTCACGAGCACGCGGGGCTCGGTTAGCTCGACGAAGTGGACGGCGGTGAAGCTCCTGGACACCACGAAACGGAGCACGGGCGGCAGGGAGCGCGGCTACGACGATGGAGAGGCGGCGGTGGCGTCGGCCATGGCTGGGGAGCACGA
>NC_057798.1:302943689-303013854 GCF_018294505.1 Triticum aestivum | reverse complement strand
CAACTTTGTTGAATTATTAAAAATACCTAGGCAACTCCTAAAATCACCAAACTGCTCCTGGTCCAAAGTTGGAATATTTCCAACATGAAACATTTCAGTTTAGGAATATTTGAGCATTTGAAATATTTTATATAATTTTAAATGCCCAAATTCAAATACTTATCATTTAATTCAAAGATCCTAAGATGACCTAGAAAATTGTGCAACACTTTTGGCAGAGGTTCTGAACCAAGACAAAAATGATGGACATTTTAGAAGGGCATTTCAGGTTCATTGAAAAAGTTTTTAGTAAACCCTAGTTGGTTTCAGAGGGGGCTGGGGGTTCTGACATCCCCATTTCAAGTTTCTGATGAAAGGATAGACATGATGCAACACTCTAATGCATGAACTAGCTAGGGTGTGACAACTCACCCCCACTCAAAAGAATCTCGACCCGAGATTTGGGTTCCTCCGGGAAGAAGGCAGGATACTCGAGTCGAAGACGATCCTCCCTTTCCCAAGTTGCTTCATTCTCAGAATGGTGCGACCATTGAACCTTGAGAAACATTATATTATGACGTCGAGTGGTACGCTCAACTTGATCGAGGATACGAACGGGGTACTCTCGATACGTGAGATTATCTTGGAGATCAAGCGTTTCGTGGTCTACTCCACAGATAGGATCCGAGAAGCAACGCCTGAGTTGAGAAACGTGGAAGACGTCGTGGACTCTGGAGAGATGCGGAGGTAGTTCCAATTGGTAGGCAACTTCTCCTCGTTTTGCGAGAATGCGAAAGGGTCCAATGTAACGAGGAGCCAATTTGCCCTTGATACCGAAGCGATGGGTTCCCTTCAGAGGAGTAACCCGAAGGTAAGCCTTCTCGTCAACCTCAAAAGTCATAGCCTTATGTTTTTGGTCATATTGACTCTTTTGACGAGATTGGGCTGTTTTCAACTTTTCACGAACGATGCGAACTTGCTCTTCTGCTTCCTGAATCATATCCGGGCCAAAGAATTGTGTTTGCCCGGTTTCTGACCAGTTAAGAGGCGTTCGACACCTTCGTCCATAGAGAACTTCAAAAGGGGCTTTGCCCAAGCTGGATTGATAGCTGTTGTTATAAGCAAATTCGGCAAATGGAAGGCATTTCTCCCACTCCATTCCGAATGAGATAACAGAAGCTTGAAGCATGTCTTCTAGAATCTGGTTGACGCGTTCCACTTGACCACTTGATTGAGGGTGGAAAGCGGTACTAAAAGAAAGGCGGGTTCCCATAGCATTTTGGAAACTTTCCCAAAATCGAGAGGTGAAAAGACTTCCTCGATCCGAGTTAATTTCCAAAGGAACACCATGGAGAGACACTATTCGGGAGATGTACAAATCTGCTAACTGACTAGCAGTTATACTCTCACGAACAGGTAAGAAATGGGCCACTTTGGAAAGACGGTCAATAACAACGAAGATAGCGTTATTCCCTCTCTTGGTCCTGGGAAAACCGGTAATGAAGTCCATACCAATTTTATCCCATTTCCATTCAGGAATAGCTAGGGGTTGAAGGGTGCCAGCAGGCCGTTGATGCTCTGCTTTTACACGACGGCAGACGTCGCAATTAGCAATATACCGAGCAATTTCTCTCTTCATCCTAGTCCACCAGAACCTCTGGCGTAGGTCCTGATACATCTTGGTACTACCGGGATGAATAGTGAGAGGAGATTCATGAGCCTCCTTAAGGATCAACTGCCGTAGATGCTGGTTCTTGGGAACCACTAAACGGTTCTCAAAGTACACAACACCATGATCATTTGTGGAGAAACATCTAGCACCTCCGCTAGCAATGTTCTCCTTGATCTTAGATATTCCCTTATCTCGCTTTTGGGCAGCGATGATTTGATCCGTAAGAGTAGGTTTCTCCACCAAGGTGGAAAGAAATCCTTGAGGAACAATGTGAAGGTTAAGCTTTTGAAATTACTCATGGAGAAGCGGTTGACTTTGTTGTAACATCAGGTTGTTACAATAAGATTTACGACTTAGCGCATCAGCCATGACGTTGGCTTTCCCTGGGGTGTAAGTTATTCCTAAGTCTAAATCTGTGATCAACTCGACCCAACGTCTTTGCCTGAGATTTAAATCCGGTTGGGTGAATATATACTTCAGACTTTGGTGATCAGTGTAGATTTCGCAACGATTACCGAGAAGGTAATGTCGCCATGTTTTGAGTGCATGGACTACAGCTGCAAGCTCTAGATCATGAGTGGGGTAGTTTTCCTCATGTGGGTGTAATTGCCTGGAAGCATAAGAAATTACGTGTCGATCTTGCATGAGAATACAACCTAGTCCTTGTCGCGAGGCGTCGCAGTAGATAACAAAATCCTTGGAAAAATCCGGTGGTACCAGTACGGGAGCAGAGGTTAAACGTCTTTTCAGTTCCTGGAAACTGTGCTCACATTGTGGAGTCCACTCGACCTTTTTATCTTTCTTGAGGAGTTCGGTTAGAGGTTTTGCAACTTTGGAGAAGTTCTCGACAAAGCGACGACAATAGCTCGCTAGGCCAAGGAAACTCCGAACTTGCTTGGCCGATTCAGGTGGAGTCAAATTAAGGACGGCTTGAACTCGCTCAAGGTTAACAGCAATGCCTTTACCAGAAATTACATGTCCAAGATAGGTCACTTCTGACAACCAGAATTCACATTTAGAAAATTTGGCATAAAGGCGATGCTCTCGAAGTTTCTTCAACACTAGCCTTAGGTGTTCGGCATGTTCTTCCTCGTTCTTGGAGTAGATGAGTATATCATCGAGGTAAACCACGACGAATTTATCCAGATACTCCATGAAGATTGAGTTCATCAACCGAGAGAAGGTGGCTGGAGCATTGGTTAAACCAAAGGACATGACGGTGTACTCGTATTGGCCATAACGAGTAACAAAGGCCGTTTTCGGAATGCCCCCGTTTCTGATTTTGATTTGATGATAGCCCAACCTCAAATCCATTTTAGAGAAGACTGAGGATCCAGCGAGCTGATCATACAGGTCGTTGATCCTGGGGAGCGGATATTTGTTCTTAATTGTGACCAAGTTAACAGGTCGATAATCTACAACCATCCGGTCCGTACCATCCTTCTTCTTAACGAATAGGATGGGGCAAGCCCAAGGATATGAACTAGGTCGGATGAAACCCTTTTTCAAGGACTCATCGAGTTGTTTCTTAAGCTCGGCTAGTTCAAAAGGTGCCAGCTTGTAGGGTCTTCTGGAAATCGGGACAGTTCCTGGAATGAGATCTATCACGAATTTGACATCTCTGTCAGGTGGAACACCTGGCAATTCCTCTGGGAAGACATCCGGAAAGTCACGGACTACCGGAACATCCTCAAGGTCTGGCAAAGGGCTGGCGTTAAGAGAATATAACTGTCGCTTGGCTATTCGGGTCAAGACATTGACTATCTTCCCCGAAGGATGGGTGAGTTGAACAGTCCTAGAGAAGCAATCAATTTTGGCATGATGGGCTGACATCCAGTCCATACCCAAGATGATATTAATATCCGAAGATTTGAGGGCTATCAAAGATGCGAGAAAAACACGTTTGTCGACTTGAATTTCATTTCCATGGCTTACTCTAGAAGTTTGCCATTTGGATCCCGGAGTTTGAATTACCATAGAGGTGGGCATCTCACAGAATGTGGTGTTATGCAGAAGAGCATAGCTCTCGGATATAAATGAATGAGATGCTCCTGTATCGAAAAGAACAGATGCCGGTTGGCAATTAACAAGGAGCGTACCAAGAACGACGTTGGGATCTTCTTGAGCCTCTTCCGCAGAAACATAATTAACATGGCCACGAGCAGTGGTGGCCGGCTTGGCGTAGAACACTTTCCCTATCGGCTTGCCGCGGCCAACAGTTTTTGCTGTCTGGTTGGGGTTGGTTTGGGGACACTCGCGCATATAGTGGCCTGATTCCCCACACTTGAAACAAGTCACGGAACTGGTACGTGGAGGAGCATTGTTGGTTGGACCACCATAGGGCTTGGCTGGTGCATATGGCTGAGCTGGGCGAGGCGCCTGGAAGGATGGCCTCGGTGTGAACCTGGGTGGTAGGGCAGTGTTAGGCACCCACACGCGGCGCTTCTGAGGACCAACACCGGATGAGGAACCCAAGTCACGGCCATGCTTGCGTGTTGCTTCATAATCAGTCTGACCAGTCTCAGCACTGATGGCCTTGTTAACAAGCTTCCGGAAAGATGTGCACTCATGCAGACGGAGGTCGCGGCGAAGCTCAGGACTAAGTCCCTTACGGAACCTTGCCTGCTTCTTGGCATCAGTAGAAACTTCCTCCGTTGCATAACGGGCAAGGTTACCAAACTCCCAGCTGTAAGCGTCAACAGAGAGTCGACCTTGAGTGAAACTACAAAACTCCTCACGTTTATGGTCCATGAGACCCTCCGAATGTGATGTTCACGGAAAGCCTCGCTGAATTCAGCCCAAGTAGTGACATGGTCCGCTGGGCGCATAGGTCCATAATTCTCCCACCATAGACTGGCGGGGCCTTCAAGATGATATGCAGCAAAGGTGACCTTGTCAGCCTCAGCTACTAGCGCAGAACGCAGTTTGTGAGAAATACTGCGAAGCCAGTCATCAGCATCGAGAGGCTCGACGGAGTGGTGGAACGTGGGTGGATGTAACTTGGTGAAATCACTGAGTGACACCAAGTTAGTCCTCTGATGGTGTGCTGTGTTCTGTTCAATACGCTCCAACAAACGGTTGGTCTCCCGCTTGTTTCTCTCAGCCTCTAGCATAACTTCTGCTAGAGAGGGAGGGTGAGGCAGATTTGTATCCCCAACTCTGCTGCCTTCGGCCTGCTCTGGGGGAGCAGGGTTGTTGCGGGTGTTGACCATCCTAGGAAAAACAAGACAATGGTTTAGTCCAAAATGACAAGATTCCGACATAGAATGTAGAATGTAATGGACAACTCAGAATGCAAGATGATCATCCATATGACATGGTAGATATAGAAACTACTTCTTTTATTCCATCGTCATACACACCATACGAGGTTTAGTACAAGACCAACAAGTACTACTACGGTGAGAGGAGGATTACATATCATCGGAGGCATCCCAAGCTCCTATACATTATTTTTCCTACACCCCCGGAATTACTACACGCCAAGTCATATTCCACAAGTCACGCAGGATGGTGGAAATACAACTATTACAATACCTAGTGGATCTACTACTATCTCAGTCATCTCCGTAGTAGTTCTCATAGAAGTCTCTTCCATAGCCTGGAAGTTCAACGTGAGCATCCGGAAACAAACGGTCCTGAGGAGCCTATGGACCAAAAGGGCTAGGGTGAGGTCTTGGACCAACAAACGGTGGCCTGCGAGGACCACGAGGTGGGGTGATGCCTCCCACATCACGCCAATCCATCATGTCCGGCAGAGCAGACCTAACAGGATACAGATCTCTCATATCCATGCATCCAGCTTGCACAGCCGGTGCAAACCGAGTCAAGGTGGCCCAATGATCGGCGCGGGTGTTGAAAAGCTCCATTCTCAAGGCCCGATTCTCTCGGTCCTTATCCTCGAGCAACTCAGCAGTGGTGCGAGTTAGTGAGTCCTCTTGACTGGGGTCAGCATAGATAGCCCGGAGATAACCATGCGCTCCAGGAAGTGAAGCCGGCATATACCAGAAGTCGGTGTTGCGAAGCAGGCCAGTCCTGACTCGCATGATGCTCATCATAGAATAAGCCGCATCTTGCACAGCCATCTCAATAGTAACACCGAGCCCATAGGAACAGTGAAGAGCCTCGGTAGAACCAGGATAAGAGGGAAATATCCGGACGGTGCAAAGATACTGGCTTTGTTTAAAATCTCGAAACTGCTCTTCGATCGTGTATTCGGGATACCAACGGTAACCCGTCTCGATCATCACTCGGACTAACATGGCCGTATGACCGGTCACACTAATGCTTCGTGTCAGGCGAACCACTTGATTTTTGTCGCGAGTGGCCATCTGAAAGCACAACCATAATGCAAAGGCATTAGAATTTCTAGCAAAATTTCGACAGCATAACGGCTGTAAATGCTCAAGAAGGGTTTGAGATATTTATCAAAAAATTGCATAGACACGCAACAATATCATATCAAGGTTCTGGGTTCAACTTATCAGCATAACAAGGTAGTAGAACTGAACTAGGCTTGTAGTCATCAAACCTATAAGGTACTACTGATTCGTAACACGTGAACCTGATAGAGAGAGAAGATCCTAATCCTTAATCCCCGGTAGAAGAATGGACTGACTCAGATCAGAATGCCATGAGGTAAAGAAGTAAAAAGAGCCTTACGTACCATCCCACAATCAATTCCCCTACATATAACTAAAGCATTTCTAGACTCAACATCGACCAGTTTGGCTTGGAGAACCTACAGACAGTCCTGCTCTGATGCCAACGCTGTCAGGACCCCGACTCAATGTCACATCGATCTAGCCTGTAACACCTCATATCACTTTGCGGCCTCACACACGGTATTCCCACGGGTGTCTCCTTACCTTTTCCCGGGACCATTTGCGCCTTTTGGCTCACGTATATGATGATGCCGCTAGCATCCATATGATAAGGAGCCCGGGCTGACATGACTAGTCGTAAACCCAAAGTGGCACAGACTTATAGGGACAGGCATCCATGACCCAGCATCGAACGTGTCGGTCATCAGCAAGTGGGTCCGGGCTGTAGCACTGGGCTAGCAGGACTCCGGTAAACCGGGCTGTAGCGGGCTAACAGGGCTCCGGTACTCAATGCGTGACATTTCCCTGAAGGGACAGACACAGGAACGAAGAAGGACACATGCCGGCCAGCCTAAGTGTTCCGGAGCAGTAGCAAGCTACCATGCCTCAATGGAAACACTAGGAGACATTTCCCGCTAAGAGAGGCTACTAAAGATAAACAACTAGATAGTCAGATCCCACACATACCAAGTATTTCAATCATACACACAATATGCTCGATATGTGCAAATACAACAAGGTATCACAACATGAATCTACGACACAAGTACTTTATTTAAAGGCTCGGAGAGCCATACATAACATACATACAAGTACGGGTCACACAACCCACATTCAAGTCATACAGTCATACAAACCAGCAGCGGAAGTAACTTGTCTGAGTACAGACAACTAGTAAAATAAAAGAGGCTTGCAAAGCCTAGCTATACTACGTGGACCTTCACAAGCTCAGGACTACCACCTGGGCCTTAGTCTACTCGTCGATGTCAACGTCTACGAAGAACCCATCAGAAGGGGTTGCAGCGCCTTCTGTAAAATGTAAATTATAGCAACATGAGTACAAAGGTACCTAGCAAGACTTACGTCAGATCCTACATACATGCACATTATCAAGAAGGGTTGGTGGAGTTATTGCAGCAAGCCAGCTTTGACTCTTGGCTAAACTATCCTATGAGACTCCAACTTGAAATGGTTTTGTGCACACGAGTCCACTACTCACCACTTCAATACACAACCGAGGATCCACCTCCGTCATCCCATGGAAGAGCCATCCTCGGCACTCACGCTTATCTTGAGATTTTTAGTAGTATCCATTCACTTGTCTATGAACTCTATAAGCAACCAAGTAGTCCTTTACCGCGGACGCGGCTATTCGAATAGATCATGTTAACCCTGCAGGGGTGTACTTCTTCATACATGTTTCCACCACTTAGCGTCTGCACACGACATGTGCTCGGCAGACTTCAAGCGAAAGCCGACGTGGGTGTAGACCACGACCTACCTAAACACCTAAGTCTCTAGTCCAGGTTTATTGCCTATCCAGGTTCCATCCGCAGGGAGTCCGGCCGAGGTTTCCCATACGGCCCCGAACGATGTGTACAGGGTTCCCGAGATACCTAACGGGTATTCGATACACCATGCCACGTACCTACTGCATCACAGCCCACCCCGCGGGTCAGCGCTGTCCACGGCCTCCAGTAAGCTACAAACACCAGAAACTACTTGCAACTCCTGGACAGAGGACTAGGGTGAATAAGAAGTCGAGCGGGGTCATATTTCAGGGCCCAATGCATGGTAGTAGCTGAATCTTAAATCACGCATACAGATCTCAGTTCTTAAGGTCGGCTTCAATGAAACAACCCACCATGTACTCCTACATGGCCTCTCATTGATACCTTTACCAAATCGTGTTCACCACATCACTCTCATTACCGACATGATCATTTCACTCTAGCCCATCACCCAAATGAACCTGACCTGACACGACTCTAAGCATAGCAGGCATAGCAAGGTAGGAACAACACATACATATGGCTCAATCAATTCCTACACATGCTAGTGGGTTTCATCTAATTACTGTGGCAATGACAGGTCATGCAGAGGAAATGGGTTCAACTACCATAGCACACAGCAGTTTGAAACGCGTTGTCTTAATGCAGTAAAAGAGAGCAAGAGCGAGAACATGGGATTGTATCGATATGATCAAATGGTTGGTTGCTTGCCTGATGGATCGATGCACGGATACGGTTCTTCGCTAGGGTAATCACGGTACTCCTCGGAGGCAGAACCTGCCGCAAAGAACACCGATACACAACCATCACCAAACAATGTGCGACAATATGATGCATGCATGAAACATGGCAATATGAGTGTGTTGGGCTAATGCAACTAAAACCAGATGGGTTTGAATCAATTTGAACCAAAGATTCAAATTTCAAACTCATAAATGGCCCTTTAAAGTGTTTTATCTTGTTCTGCACTAAACCTCAAGTTAGTTTGCTTAAACATGCATGAAACTAGTACAGATGGATATATTGGATTTTTCTGATCATTTTTCATATATAATTTGTTTGATTTGGAGCTACTGTTGAATTTATATGAATTTTTGAAGTTTGCAACAATTTCTGGAATTTATAAATCATTTTAGATTTATTTTAATTTCAGAAGAGGTTTACTGCGTCGGCATGAGGTCATGCTGACCTCAGCAAGTCAATAGACCCGGTCCAGGTCAAACCTGACGCGTGGGTCCAGGGTGTCAGTGGATAATTAACTAATTTAATTTAGTTTAAACTAATCTGGATAATTAGCAAAAGGGGGCCCCACCTGTCATTGACTCAACAGAGTCAACCAGGGCCCACCCGTGGTCAAAGTCAAAATGGCTGCACCGGCATTTAGCCGCCGGCGAGCCCAACGCGGCGGCAGAAGTAGTTTTGGCCGTTCCGGCCACCAAATGGGTCGCGGAGGGCATCGGGGTGGAGCTGAGGACGAGCCGCGGCTCTTGGTGGAGTCAGTTGGGGTCGGGGTGGCCGGAGTTGGCGCCGGCGACGACCTAGGCGGTCACCGGAGTTCGGGTGAAGGCGAACTCGGGGCTAGGGTGTGCGGTGAGGTGCGGGGAGTGCACGGTTGGACTCAACGCAGCGTGGTGAGTGTGTTGGACACCGTGAGGTGGCCGGAGGATGGCCGGGAGCACGTCGGCGACGAGATCCGCGGCGGTGTGTGCGGGTGATCTTCGTGCGGTGGCTACACGGCTCGGGGGCGAGAGAGGAAGGGTAGGAGGGGTAGCTAGGCTCA
The DNA here is from genome assembly GCF_018294505.1 of Triticum aestivum. NCBI lineage: Eukaryota > Viridiplantae > Streptophyta > Magnoliopsida > Poales > Poaceae > Triticum > Triticum aestivum. The sequence goes on along the minus strand of NC_057798.1, from coordinate 303,004,308 downwards.
CAAAGCACCCGTAGAGGCCACCGGCGGGGTCGGGGACGAGCTGATGCGGCGACGGCGTTGAAGGGGATCTCCGGCGACGGCAAACTCGGGCGAGGTCGGTGCGGTGGACTCGGGCCTCACGAGCACGCGGGGCTCGGTTAGCTCGACGAAGTGGACGGCGGCGGAGCTCCTGGACACCACGAAACGGAGCACGGGTGGCGGGGAGCGCGGCTACGATGATGGAGCGGCGGCGGTGACGTCGGCCATGGCTGGGGAGCGCGAGGGGGAGGAGCTGGAGAGGAGAGGGGGCGTCTGGGTGGTTCGGGGGAGAGAGAGGGGTCGATCCACGTCGTTAGCCGGGTGAGTGGAGCGGCGAGGCAGCGAGCAGGTGCGTGGCACCCATGCGGTGCTCGCCGTCGAGCACCTTGCCTGCCTGCCTGGTCGGGCAAGCAGCTCGCTGGTGCGGCGCTGGGCTGGGCCGGCAGGTGGGCCGTGTTGTAGGCGCCAGGTAAGTCCTTCCTTTCTGTTTTTTTTCTTTTTCTATTTTTCTGCAACTTTGTTGAATTATTAAAAATACCTAGGCAACTCCTAAAATCACCAAACTGCTCCTGGTCCAAAGTTGGAATATTTCCAACATGAAACATTTCAGTTTAGGAATATTTGAGCATTTGAAATATTTTATATAATTTTAAATGCCCAAATTCAAATACTTATCATTTAATTCAAAGATCCTAAGATGACCTTGAAAATTGTGCAACACTTTTGGCAGAGGTTCTGAACCAAGACAAAAATGATGGACATTTTAGAAGGGCATTTCAGGTTCATTGAAAAAGTTTTTAGTAAACCGTAGTTGGTTTCAGAGGGGGCTGGGGGTTCTGACATCCCCATTTCAAGTTTCTGATGAAAGGATAGACATGATGCAACACTCTAATGCATGATCTAGCTAGGGTGTGACATTTTCGGTCTCCGGAAAGCCATGCCGGGCCGCACTTCATCTCTCTCCTCTTAGCCCAACCCCTCTTCATAGCCCATCTAGCCCACCTACACCACCCCTCCACTCCGGACCATCCGATGGTGATCGTACGGTGTGAAAACGGACTAAACTCCCCTAAAGCAAATCCCTGCCTATTTAAACCCCCCTCCTTCCATTTTGGTCATTTTCCTAGCCCTCCACCTACCTCCCACCTGCAGCCATCGTATCCTCCTTGCTTTCCGCGCCGGCCAGCTCCACCGCTGCCCCTTGGCGCGCCCGGATTCGCCAACACCGCCTCCTCACCCAATCCAGCGCTGACGCGTGTGCCCCAGCGCCCCACTTCGCTGCGGCCGAGATCCGGCCCACCGTCGGGCCGCACCGGGCACGCCCGACCTGAGCCATGCTGCCGCGCTCCCCCACTCGCTGCCTTCACGCCCGAGGTCGCCTCTAGCCGCCCGACGTCCTAGAACCACCGCCGCCCAGGAGCTCCGCCCACCGCCGTTTGCCCTGCGACCCTCCTGCATCGCCAACGCCGTCGTGGTCGACCGCCGCCCCGCGCTGGTTTCCGCCTCGCCTCGCCGAAGCTGCCCCGCCGGAGATCCCCTTCGCCTCGTCACCGTCCCCCATGGAGCTCGCCATCCATCGCAGGAGCTCGCCGCCCCTGCCTCCCTTCGGCTGGATCCGACAACCCCAGCCCTGGATCCGCGCCCCACGCTCGGTTTTCGGCTTGGTCCGGCCATCTCCTCGCCAGTCGCCGCCGCAGCTCTGCTCGGGGTCGGGCAGAGGAGCATGGCTGCGCCGTGTGGGCCCCGTTAAGCCCGATCCGCCTCCCCGTCGTCATAGGCTTGGCCCAATGGCGAGATCCCCGATAAGCCCCGCCCATGCGTCATTTAGGTATTTTGCTCCTATTTGTTTTTTTCCAGAAAACTGCCAAGGCCCAGGATTTCACCATTATGTGTGCATCTTCATCATGTGATAACTATGTGCATGTGGCTCCGTTTTTCATGCATGATATGTTAAAATGTTCACCTATTGATACTTTAGACGATGGAGCAGTTTGCATTCATGTTACGGTTCACCTTCATGCCTTAATCTGCATCGCAAAACTGCTAAGTGATATAAACTGCTATAATCTGCTGCTTGTTAACATCATGTATGCATCTTGTGATTGGTGTATCTTTGTCCCTGTTGATAATATGGTGATGATCTTGATATGAATATGTTCTTCTCTTCATGCTCTACAAGTTGATGTGCTTTTCAGTCATGTTAGGGTGCATCTTGACATGTTTATCTCTGTTGCAAAAGTGTTTGCTAATGTTAAATGCTGAAAAATGTTATAACTTGTCATATTGTCATTTTTATATATTTTTGTGTGATTTTATTTTGAGCATCATGTCAACATGTTTTAGGAGCATAACCACTCCATATTTGCCTTGGAAAATCCATGTATTTTGATATGCCCTATAGTGAGTGCATCAAGCTTGTGAAGTGGGCTACTTGCTGTTAATTTCTGTCAAGTCTGAATCTGTTATATTATCTTGCTGTGTTCGCTTGATGCTACCATAAAATCCATGCATAATATGGAGATGCTTAGTTTACATGGTTTGATTTACATGTTATGCTCTATCATGCGATGCCATTTAATGCCTTATAGAAGTCCTGTAGCATATGTTTCAGTTGCTATGAACATGCCTAAATGATGTGCCAGCTTTTTGTTAACTTCATGATGCCATGTTGTGATCTTGATATTGATTAATCTATGCCTCTTCTGGAGATGATCCAATTACATGAATTGAATTATGCTATGATTAATTTATTCACATGCCAAGTTTGATAATTTTGGACTTAATATGACCTCTGTTCCAAGCTTGCAAGCATGCTATGATAATGTTGTTGTTTTACACTTGCTGAAATTGTTATGACATTCAAACTTGTCTTGTCGGTTCCCACTAATCCATGACTCATATGCATATGATGTCTTGATGTTATTTTCTCTTTGTTATGTGTACTTTGATTCCATGCACTTAGTTGCTATGTATAGTTGTTAGCATCTTTGGTTCATGCCTCCAACATGTCATCATATTAACTCTGCTCATGCATATGCCCTGTTTTTCACCGTCATAATCTGTGTTATTAAGTTGCTTTTTGCATTGGTCATCTTGGATTAATATTGATGCCTATGAACTTGAACCTTAATGGTATTTTAAGCATGTAATCTGTACACTGAGTGCATATCAAGTTTGTGTTCATACGATTCCTGTAGCATGTTGTTTTGATGATTGCAAAGTGCCTAGTTGCTGTTTTGTGCAGATTGTTGTTAGAACTTGTTTGGAGTGTATGTGTTGCACCGTTGCTCCATTTTGAGCATGCTCTATATGAAACTTTCTTAGAATGTAATATGTACATTCGGTTGTGTCATAGCTTCACCTCAAGTTTTGAGATGTTTTTCAACAAGTCCACAACAAGCTGATTCTTTTGTTGTTGATTTTCTCAACAACTCCGTTCAATCCTTCCTTCCAGGGATGCTATCGAATCCATTCGTGGTGAAAGTTGTTGTTCTCTTATCCATTCTTTTCACTCCACTATTTCAATTCTTCCGGAGGCATTGTGTTGTTCTTCTCATCAAGTGTCATCCTATCTTGTGTAGTTCTTGCTCTATTCCTTTCATTTTCAGCCGGAGTGTTGCCCAAATTCTTTCGTTCTTACTCTTTTTCTGCCTTGTTCCAACTGGAGGTTTCAGAGTCTATCTTATTGCTTGAGCTCTTGATTCTTGTCATATTCATCATTCCTCATTTCTACCCGAGTTCTCTTGAATTTGTTCATCTTCTCTATTGCGCTCTTGCTTCACCTCATCCTCTTTTTCTTCCATCTCGTTCCTAAGATCTTGGGACGAGATCTTTTGTTACTGGAGGAGAGTTGTAATGCCCCGACACCGATGTGCCAGGTGTCTTCCAGTTGTTCGCCATTGTTGCCATGTCATTCTCTTGCATGTTGCACTTTGCCACATCATCATGTCCATTTCATCTGCATGTTTTTCTAAACTTGCATCCGTCTGGGTTCTCCCGGTCCCTTTCGTTCGGCGTTCGGAGGCCCGACACACTCGCACACGCCCGTGGCATCTCCGAAATATTATTTTATAAGTGGCATAAAAACGTTCTCGTAATGTGGTGAAACATGGCGAGCGGTCTTATTAGTGTGTAGAAAGACCGCCTGTCAAATTTCGTCGCATTCGGAGTCCGTTTTCTAGCCCAACCATTAAACATATAGCGGCACCATTGCCGGTTTATTCGTCGGACGTTTTCGGTCTCCGGAAACCCGTGCCAGAGCCGCACTTAATCTATCTCCTCTCTGCCCAACCCCTCTTCACAGCCCATCTAGCCCACCTACACCACCCCTCTGCTCCGGACCGTCAGATGGAGATCGTACGATCTGAAAACAGACCAAACCACACTAAACCTAATCCCTGCCTATTTAAACACCTCCTCCTTCCAATTTGGGCATTTTCCTAGCCCTCCACCTACCTTCCACCTGCAGCCGCCATACCCTCCTTGCTTTTCGCGCCGGTCAGCTCCACCACCGCCATTTGGCGCGCCCAGATTCGCCAGCGCTGCCGCCAGCCACCACTTCACCCAATCCTGCCCTACCACATGCGCCCCAGCGCGCCATTTCACCGCGGCCCAGATCCGGCCCGCCCCCGGGCCACATCGGGCCCGTCCTGCCCAAACCGTGCCGCCATGCTCCCCCGCTTGCTCCCTGCCTTCACGCCCGAGCTCGCCTCCAGCCGCCCCACGCCCTAGCACCGCCGCCGCCGCCGCCCAGGAGGTCCGCTCGCCGCCGTTTGCCACGCGACCCTCCTGCATCGCTAGCGCCCTCGTGCTCCACCGCGGTCCCGCGCTGGTTTCCGCCTCGCCTTGCTGGAGCTTCCCCGCTGGAGATCCCCTTCGCCTTGTCGCCGTCCTCCGTGGAGCTTGCCGCCCATCGTAGGAGCTCGCCGCCCATGCCTTCCTTCAGCCGGATCCGGCACCCCCGTCCCTGGATTCGCGCCCCGCGCTAGGTTTGCGCCCCGGTCCGGCCATCTCCTCGCTAGTCGCTGCCGCAGATCTACACGGGGTCAGGGAGTGGAGCTCCTTGACCCGGCTGCCCGCTCGCGACCAACCCTCATGGGCCTTGGCCCATCTTGCCGTGTGGCCCCCGTCCGGCCCAGCGACCCCAGCCGGCCCGATCCGCCTCCCGCCTTCCGGGCTTGGCCCAATGGTGAGATCCTCGTTAAGCCCCGACGATGTGTCATTTAGCTATTTTGCGCCCATTTGTTTTTTCCAGAAAACTGCTAAGGCCGAGGATTTTAGCATTATGTGTGCATCTTCATCATGTGAACTTTGGGCATGTGGCCCCGATTTGCGTGAATGACATGTCAAAATGTTCATATATTGATGCTCTAGATGATGGAGTACTTTGCATTCATGTTACGGTTCATCTTGATGCCTTAATCTTCGTTGCAAAACTGCTAAGTGATATAAAGTGCTGAAATCTGCTGCTTGTTAACATCATGTATGCATCATGTGAGTGGTGTAACTTTGTCCTTATTGATCCTATGGTGATGATCTTGATATGCAAATTTTCTGATCTTCATGCTCTACATGTTGGTGTTCTTTTCATTCATGTTAGGGTGCGTCTTGACATGTTTATCTCTGTTGCAAAAGTGTGTTGATGTTAACTGCTGAAAACTGTTATAATTTGTCATATTCTCATTTTTATATCTTTTTGTTTGATTTTCTTTGGAGAATCATGTCAACATGTGTTAGGAGCATAATCATTTATTCTTTGCAGTGGTGCAATCCATGTATTTTGACATGCCATGTAGTGAGTGTGTCAAGCTTGTGAAGTGGGAGACTTGCTGTTAATTTTCGTCGTCTGAATCTGTTATATTATGTTGTTGTGTTTGCTTGATGCTACTATAAAACCCATGCATAATCGGGAGATGCTTAGTTCACATGTTTTGTGGTCCATGTTATGCTCTATCATGCCATGCCATATGATTCCTTATAGAAGTCATGTAGCATATGTTTCGGTTGCTATTAACATGCCTAAATGATGTTCCAGTTTTCTGTTAACTTCATGATGCCATGTTGTGAGCTTGATATTGATTAATCTATGCCTCTTCTGGATATGCTACAATTACATGAATTGAATTATGCTATGAGTAATTGGTTCACATGCTAAGTTTGAGAATTGTGGATTCCATATGACCCCTGTTCCAAGCTTGCAAGAATGCTATGATAATGTTGATGTTTTACACTTGCTAGAATTGTTATGATATTCAAACTTGTCTTGTTGGTTCCCACTAATCCATGAGTCATATGCATATGATGTCCGGATGTTATTTTCTCATTGTTATGTTTAGTTTGACGCCATGCACTTGGTTGCTAAGTATAGTTGCTGTAGCATCTTTGTTTCATGCCTCCAACATGTCATCATATTAACTCTACTCATGCATATGCCCTGTTTTTCACCAAGTCATAATATGTGTTATTAAGTTGCTTTTTTCGTTGATCATCTTGGATTAATATTGATGCCTATGAACTTGCAACTAATGTTATTTGACGCATGTAATCTGTAAATTTTGTGCATATCAAGTTTGTGTTCATATGATTCATGTAGCATGTTGTTTTGATTATTGCAAAGTGCCTAGTTGCTGTTTTGGGCAGATTGTTGTTAGAACTTGTTTGGAGTGTATATGTTGCACCGTTGCTCCGTTTTGAGCATGCTCTATATGAAACTTGCTTAGAATTGCATGTACCTTCATATTATCGTGTTGCATCCTTGTTTTGAGCATGTTTTATTGATGTTTGAATGCATTTTGCATCAATGCCATGTTTAACTTATGTTGCTCATATCTTCTAGGTCGTAGCTCCGAATTAAATGAACTTTGTAGGTAACTTGACTAAAATTTCGTGTAGATCATCATGGTGCACTTTAAGTTGTTGTTTAACAACTTCAACTTAATGTTTTCTTCAGATCTGGATCAATTTCGAAAATTGCATATGAGGACTTACCGAAATTATTATATGTTGTTTCCGGCCTCATTTAAACTTGCCTTGGTGTGTTGTTCTTGTATGCATCATCTCTTGCCATGAGTAGCATCATATAGCCTTGTCATGCATCATACTTGGTTGAGCATCGTGCCATGTTTATGTGTTGTGTGTTTATCATGTTGTTTGCTTCTTTCCAGTTGTGCTTCTTCTCGATGGTTTCTGTTTCGTTGCGATCATGAGGATTCGTTCGACTATGCTTGGTTCTTATATTTGGCTTCATCTTCTTCGTGGACTCGTTCTTCTTCCTAGCGGGATTTCAGGCAAGATGACCGCTACCCTGGATCTCACTGCTATCATTGCTATCTCTATGTCGCACTTCCTACCACTTGTTATCAAGCCTCCCTATATGCCATGAAACAGCCTCTAATGTTTTTCCACCGTCCCAGCAAACCGTTGTTTGGCTATGTTACCGCTTGCTGAACCCTTCTTATAGCATTACTAGTTGCAGGTTGTTTCAAGTTGGGACATGGATATTTTGGATACCTTGGGATATCATAGTATCTCTTATTTAATTAGTGCAGATATATACTTGGTAAAGTGTGGAAGTCTCGGCCTTATACCTGGTGTTTTGTTCCACTGTTGCCGCCCTAGTTTCCGTCATACCGGTGTTATGTTCCTTGATTTTGCGTCTGTAACACGATGAGGGTTTATGGGCCCCTCTTGACAATTTGCTTTGAATAAAACTCGTCCATTAAGGCCCAACATTGGTTTTAACATTGCCTACATAATAATACTGAATTAATTAATTAATTGGCATAGGGCATCGTGAACCCGATGAGTAATTCCACATAAACAGGGGGGCCAGTGCTGATGGTGTTGGTCCCAAACTAGAGCACCGTGCGGGATCGCCCCCTGGCAACTTGGGGTATTTTAGTACCTGTACGCTTAGCTCATCCGGTGTGCCCTGAGACGAGATATGCGCGGCTACTATCAAGGTGTCGTCATGTCGGGAGGTCTTGCTGGATTAGTTTTACCATTGTCAAAATGCCTTGTGCGCCGGGATCCCGAGTCTGATTGGATGTCCCTTGATTGAGGATTGTCTCCACGAAACGTTGATGACCCACAAGTATAGGGGATCTATCGTAGTCCTTTCGATAAGTAAGAGTGTTGAACCCAACGAGGAGCATAAGGAAATGACAAACGACTTTCAGTAAGGCATTCTATGCAAGCACTGAACTTGTAGGTAACAGAAAGTTTTGTGATAGGATAATTGATAACGGGTAACAAACAATGAAAGTAAATATAGTGCAGCAAGGTGTCCCAATCCTTTTTGTAGCAAAGGACAAGCCTGGACAGTTTCTTATAATGAGAAAAACGCTCCCGAGGACACATGGGAATTATCGTCAAGCCAGTTTTCATCACACGCATATGATTCGCGTTCGTTACTTTCATCACACACATTTGATATGTGGGTGGACCGGTGCTTGGGTACTACCCTTTCTTGGACAAGCATCCCACTTATGATTAACCCCTATTGCAAGCATCCGCAACTACAAAAGAAGTATTAAGGTAAACCTAACCATAGCATGAAACTAGTGGATCCAAATCAGCCCCTTACGAAGCAACGCATAAACTAGGGTTTAAGCTTCTGTCACTCTAGCAACCCATCATCTACTTATTACTTCCCAATGACTTCCTCCAGACCCAAATATTGGTGAAGTGTCATGTAGTCGACGTTCACATAACACCACCAGAGGAGAGACAACATACATCTCATCAAAATATCGAACGAATACCAAATTCACATGACTAATAATAGCAAGACTTCACCCTTGTCCTCAGGAACAAATGTAACTACTCACAAAGCATATTCATGTTCATGATCAGAGGAGTATTAATATGCATTAAGGATCTGAACATATGATCTTCCACCAAATAAACTAATTAGCATCAACTACAAGGAGTAATCAACACTACTAGCAACCCACAGCTACCGATTTGTAGTTTTGGTACAAGATTGGATACAAGAGATGAACTAGGGTTTGAGTGGAGATGGTGCTGGTGAATATGTTGATCGAGATTGACCCCCTCCCGATGAGAGGATCGTTGCCGATGCCGATGGTGATGATTTCCGCCTCCCGGAGGGAAGTTTCCCCGGTAGAACATCTCCGCCGGAGCCCTAGAATGGTTCCGCCAAGGTTCCGCCTCGTGGCGGCGGAGTTTCGTCCCGTAAACTTCCTTATGATTTATTCCTGGGTAAGAGACTTCATATAGCAGAATATGGCCACCGGAGGGCCACTAGGGGGACGGCGAGGCAGGGGGCACGCTCAGTAGGGGTGGGCGCGCCCCCCACCCTCGTGGCCAGGGTGTGGGCCCCCTCTCGTACTTCCTTTTCTCAATAATTCTTATTAATTCCAAAAATGACTTTCGTGGAGTTTCAGGACTTTTGGAGCTGTGCAGAATAGGTTTCCAATATTTGCTCCTTTTCCAGCCTAGAATTCCAACTGCCGGCATTCTCCCTCTTCATGATAAACCTTGTAAAATAAGAGACAATAGCCACAAGTATTGCGACATAACTTGTAATAACAGCCCATAATGCAATAAATATCAATATAAAAGCATGATACAAAATGGACGTATCAACTCCCCCAGGCTTAGGCCTCGCTTGTCCTCAAGCGGATGCCGATATCGAAAAATATGTCCACATGTTTAGAGATAGAGATGTCGATTAAAATAAAATACGGACATGAGGGCGTCATGATCATTCTTGTAACTGCAACATATATATATATATATATATATATATATATATTGTCATATGATTTCTTATCCTTAAGTAACAATCTATTCACAATGTCAAGTATGGTTCAGAAACTTCATTGAGAACTAACAAATGATAATCTCAGTCATTGAAGCAACTTCAATTTATCATAACATCAGAAAGAGTCAAGAATAGAGCTTTTCAGAAAGTCCACATACTCAACTATCATATAGTCTTCTACAATTGCTAACACTCATGCAATACTTTATAGTTCTGGAGTTTTAATCGGACACAAAGAAAGATAGGGGCTTATAGTGTCGCCTCCCAACGTATTCACCTTTGGGTGATGTCAACAATAGTAGTTCATGCTAACTTACATCCAATTGGATATATGTATCACGATCACTCCAACACGAGCTGCTTGCCAAAGGATACAATGAAAAAGGGAAAGGTGTAGATCACCTTGACTCTTGCATAAAGTAAAGACATAAAGTAAAAGATAGGCCCTTCATAGAGGGAAGCAGCGGTTGTCATGTGCTTTTTAGGGTTGGATGCACAAAGTCTTAATGCAAAAGAATGTCACTTTATATTGCCACTTGTGATATGAACCTTTATTATGCAGTCCGTCACTTTTATTACATCCATATCACACGATCATATAAAGCTTATTTTCTCCACACTAATAAGTCATACATATTTAGAGAGCAATTTTTATTGCTTGCAGCATGACAACTTACTTGAAGGATCTTACTCAATCCATAGGTAGGTATGGTGGACTCTCACGGCAAAACTGGGTTTAAGGATATTTGGAAGCACAAGTAGTATCTCTACTTGGTGCAAGGAATTTGGCTAGCATGAGGAGAAAGGAAAGCTCAACATGTTGGATGATCCATGACAATATACTTTAACTAAGATTTGAGAAAACTTAACCCATTACGTTGTCTTCCTTGTCCAACATCAACTCTTTAGCATGTCATACTTAATGAGTGCTCACAATCATAAAAGATGTCCAAGATAGTATATTTATATGTGAAAACCTCTCTTTCTTTATTACTTCCTATTAATTGCAACGATGAACAAAACTATGTTTGTCAACTCTCAACAACTTTTATGCCTCATACTCTTCATATGTGAAGTCATTACTATCCATAAGATCAATATGAACTCTTTGATCCTTTTTATTCTTTCTATTTTCTCAAGATCATAGCAATATAGCAAAGCCCTTGACTCAAAACTAATCTTTATTATATAGCTCATGGACTCGATTACATAGAGGGATCTCAAAGCAAGACTGAAAACTAAATCAAACCAAAACTTTATTCTACTAGATCAAGATATTACTAACAAGATTGAACTAAGTAAAATGGTAAAGATAGGAGTGTGATGGTGATACAATACCGGGGCACCTCCCCCAAGCTTGGCAGTTGCCAAAGGGAGTGCCCATACCCATGTGATTATGTCCTCAGAGGTGATGAAGGTGGTGATGATGGTGGTGGATAATTGCACATCGAGCGTAAAAGCTCCTCCAACTTGCGGATAATTCCCTTGAGTGCGACGATATGATCCTTCAACAAAATATTTTCCTGTGTGAGATACTTGTTTTGTATGCAAGCTAACTCAATCATCTTGAAATCTTCAATCTCAGTTGGGGTAAAGAGGTTAGGTAGAGGTTGAGGGATGTTTTCTTCTTCCACCGCCGGAGCTTGACCCTACATGGCCTTCTTGATCCCTTCATCCTTGTTGATCTCCTCCAGTTCTTCTCTTTTCAGCTCTATCTTCAATAGCCAAGCATCCTTGTCTTCATTGTTGGAGGAGAGTGACGTCATGATGCTCTAGATCTGTCAGAAAAACAGCTCGAAACGAAAGCAGAAGATTTTTGCGTGGTACGGTGGTCAAAACGTTCGGAAGATTATATAATGAATTTTTACCGACCAAAAGAAGTAACGTGCAAGAAAATGGAGTCCGGAGAGCACACGAGGTGCCCACGAGGCAGGGGGGCACGCCCAGTAAGAGTGGGCGCGCCCTCCACCCTCATGGAGGCCTCGTGTCCTTCCCATACTACCTCTTATTTTCCTAAATTCTTAGATATTCCAAAACGGAGAAAAATTGCCATTAGAACTGTTTTGGAGTCGGTTTACTTACCGTACCACATACCTATTCCTTTTCAGAGTCTGAAACGTTCTGGAAAGTGTCCCTTATGTATTCCTCTAGTGTTATGGTTTCAAAAATATTAGTTTCAACATTTATAGGATTACCTGAGATATAATGTTTGATTCTTTGACTGTTCACCACCCTCGGACTTGTGCCTTCGAAGTTGTTGATTTTTATGGCACCGGAACGATAGACCTCCTCGATAACGTAAGGACCTTCCCATTTAGAGAGAAGTTTTGCTGCAAAAAATCTTAAACGAGCGTTGAATAGCAACACATAATCACCTATGTTAAACTCACGCTTGTGTATCCTTTTGTCATGCCATCTTTTAACTTTTTCTTTAAACAGCTTGGCATTCTCATAGGCTTGGGTCCTCCATTAATCTAGTGAGCTAATGTCAAATAACCTCTTCTCACCGACATGTTTGAAATCATAATTGAGCTCTTTAATAACCCAATATGCCTTATGTTCAAGTTCGAGAGGTAAGTGACATGCTTTCCCATAAACCATTTTATATGGAGACATACCCATAGGATTTTTATATGTAGTTCTATAGGCCCATAATGCATCATCAAGTTTCTTGGACCAATTCTTTCTAGATCTATTAACAGTCTTTTGCAAAATTAATTTGAGCTCTCTATTACTCAACTCTACTTGACCACTAGACTGTGGGTGATAAGGAGATGCAGTTCTAAGATTAACATCATACGTAGCAAGCATTTTACGATAAGCACCATGAATAAAATGTGAACCACCATCAGTCGTTAAGTATCTAGGGACTCCAAACCTCGGAAAAATAACTTCTTTAAGCATCTTAATAGAGGTGTTATGATCAGCACTACTAGTTGGAATAGCTTCTACCCACTTGGTAACGTAATCAACATCAACTAAAATATGTGTATACCCATTAGAGGCAGGAAAAGGTCCCATATAATCAAAGCCCCAAACAACAAATGGTGCAATAACAAGAGAATAATTCATAGGCATTTCTTGACGTCTACTAATATTACCAATTCTTTGACATTCATCACAAGACAAGACAAACTTACGGGCATCTTTGAAGAGAGTAGGCCAATAAAAACCGGATTGCAATACCTTATGTGCAATTCTATCTCCAGGGTGGTGTCCCCCATATGGTTCGGAGTGACACTTGCGTAGGATCTATTCCTATTCATGCTCAAGTACACAACATCTAATAACACCATCTACTCCTTCATAAAGGTGTGGATCATCCCAGAACTAATGTCTTAAATCATAAAAAAACTTTTTCTTTTGCTGGTATGTGCAACTAGGTGGTATAAATTTAGCAACAATGTAATTAGCATAATCAGCATACCATGGAGCAGTGCGAGAAGCATTCATGATCGCTAATTGTTCATTAGGAAAGCTATCATCAATAGGTAGTGGTTCATCAAGAACATTCTCTAACCTAGACAAGTTGTCTGCAACGGGGTTCTCAGCTCCCTTTCTATCAATAATATGCAAATCAAATTCTTGTAGCAAGAGAACCCATCTAATAAGTCTAGGTTTAGAATCTTTCTTTTCCATAAGATATTTAATAGCAGCATGATCAGTGTGAATAGTTACTTTAGAATCAACAATATAAGGTCTGAACATATCACATGCAAATACAATTGCTAAGAATTTTTTTTCAGTGGTAGCATAATTTCTCTGGGTAGTGTCTAGAGTTTTACTAGCATACTGGATAACATTTAATTTCTTATCAACTCTTTGCCCTAGAACAACACCTACACCATAATCACTAGCATCACACATAATTTCAAAGGGTAATTTCCAATCAGGTGGCTGAACAATAGGTGCAGTGATCAAAGCTTTCTTAAGTATTTCAAATGTTTCTACACAATCATCATCAAAGACAAAAGGAATATCTTTTTGTAATAGGTTAGTCAGAGGCCTAGAGATTTTAGAAAAGTCCTTAATGAACCTCCTATAAAAACCGGCATGACCAAGGAAACTTCTTATACCTTTAATGTCATTGGGACATGGCATCTTTTCAATAGCATCAACTTTAGCTTTGTCAACTTCAATACCTCTTTCAGAAATTTTATGCGCCAAGACAATGCCGTCATTAACCATAAACTAGCACTTTTCCCAATTCAAGACGAGACTAGTGTCTTCACATCTCTGCAAAACTCGATCCAGGTTGCTCAAGCAATCATCAAAGGAGGATCCATAAACGGAGAAATCATCCATGAATACCTCACAAATCTTTTCACAAATTCAGAGAATATAGACATCATGCATCTTTGAAAGGTAGCAGGTGCATTACATAAACCAAAAGGCATACGTCTATAAGCAAAAGTACCAAAAGGGCAAGTAAAAGTAGTTTTTGATTGATCGTGCGCTGACACAGGTATTTGAGAGAAACCAGAATAACCATCTTGAAAGCATAAATGTGTGTGTTTGGATAATCTTTCTAGCATTTGATCAATAAAAGGTAAAGGGTAATGATCTTTCTTAATAGATTTATTTAATTTATGGAAATCAATTACCATCCTATAACCTGTAATAATTCTTTGCGGAATCAATTCATCTTTATCATTCGGAACAACAGTAATACCTCCCTTATTAGGAACGCAATGGACATGACTTACCCAATCACTACCAACAACGGGATAAATTATACTTGCCTCAAGGAGCTTTATTATCTCCTTTCTTACCACTTCTTTCATCTTAGGATTTAACCGTCGTTGATGAACTCTAACTAGTTTGGAGCCTTCGTCCAATTTAATTTTGTGGTGGAATAGAGTGGGACTAATGCCCATAAGATCATCGAGACTATATCCAATAGTAGCTCGGTGCTTCTTCAGAGTTTTCAATAATCTTTCTTCTTCCTACTCTGAAAGGTTAGCACTAATAATAACATGATATATCTTATTTTCATCAAGCTAAGCATATTTAATATTATCGGGTAATGCTTTAAGCTCAAACACGGGATCAACCTTGGTTGGAGGAGCATCCCCTAGGATTTCAACAGGCAAGTTGTGTTTCACAATAGGACCCTGTTTAAGGAATACTTCATATATTTCCCTTCTTTCATTCATAAACATATCATTTTCATGGTCTGGCAAATATTGTTCTAACGGATCAGTAGGAGGCACGACAATAGAAGCAAGACCAATAATTTCATCTTTACTAGGCAATTCTTTATTATGGGGTTGTCTACGAAATTTAGCAAAATTAAACTCATGTTTTATATCCCCCAAGCCAATTGTAACAACATCCTTTTCACAATCAATCTTAGCATTAATAGTATTCAAGCTATATTGTGGGGAACCAAGAACAAGAAAGTCAGTAGGATATTTAACTTTCCCACACAAGACTTCAACATCTCTAACAATCCCAAATGGTGAAATAGTATCTCTATTGGCAAGCTTAATTGTAACATCAATATCTTCTAACTCAGCAGGTGCAATATCATGCATAATTTCATTATATAAGGAAATAGGTATTGCACTGGCACTAGCATCCATATCACATAAGCCATGATAACAATGATCTCCTATTTTAATAGAAATAACAGGCATGCCTACAACAGGTCTATGTATCTTAGCATCGGGTTTAGCAATATTAGCAACTTCCTCACAGAAGTAAATAACATGCCCATCAATATTATCATCAAAGAGCTCTTTAACCATAGCAATACTAGGGTCAACTTTAATTTTCTCAGGAGGTGTATAGGTTCTAGTATTACTCTTATGAACAACAGTTGAAGCTTTAGCACGATCCTTTATCCTAACAGGGAAAGGTGGTTTCTCAACATAAGTAGTAGGAATGATAGAATCATTATAAGTGATAGTCTTTTCTTCAACTGTGACAAGTGCAACTACTTTAACTTCAATGGGAGGAGTATATTTAAACCACTTCTCCTTAGGTAGATCAACGTGAGTAGCAAAAGATTCACAGAAAGAAGCTACTATCTCAGAGTCAAGTCCATATTTAGCGCTAAATCCACGAAAAGCATCGGTATTCATAAAAGATTTAACACAATCAAACTTAGGTGTCATACCTGACTCCTTACCATCATCGGAACCTTCATCTTCAAAGTTGCGTTTAATTCTTTCCAATAAGTCCCACTTGAATTCAATAGTCTTCAGCATATAAGAACCAGCACAGGAAGTATCGAGCGTGGTGCGATCATTGAGAGAAAGCCGAGCATAAAAGTTTTGAATGATCATTTCTCTTGAGAGCTCATGATTGGGGCATGAATATAACATTGACTTAAGACTCCCCCAAGCTTGAGCGATGCTTTCTCCTTCGCTAGGCCAAAAACTATATATATAATTACGATCACGATGAGCAAGATGCATAGGATATAATTTCTGGTGAAATTCCAATTTCAATCGTTTATAGTTCCAAGATCTCGTATCATCACATAGCCTATACCATGTCAATGCATCTCCCTTCAAAGATAAAGGGAAGACCTTCCTCTTGAAAACATCATCAGGGATACCTGCAAGCTTAAATAATCCACAAACTTCATCCACATAGATAAGGTGTAAATCGGGATGCAATGTTCCATCTCCTGCAAAGGGATTAGCTAGCAGTTTCTCTATCATACCCGAAGGAATCTCAAAGTAAATATTTTCAGTAGGTTCAGCAGGTTGAGCAGAAACTCTTTGCTCTACTGGTCGGGGCGAAGATGCCCCGAACAAGCCCCTCAAAGGATTAGTTTCCATAGCAAGAAGTGACAGTAAATTTCAGCACACTATATAAATGTTTCCTTACCAAGTTCCACTCACCAAAGGCGCTTCACTCCCCGGCAATGGCGCCAGAAAAGACTCCTGATCACCCACAAGTATAGGGGATCTATCGTAGTCCTTTCGATGAGTAAGAATGTCTAACCCAACGAGGAGCAGAAGGAAATGACAAGCGCTTTTCAGTAAGGTATTCTCTGCAAGCACTGAAATTGTAGGTAACAGATAGTTTTGTGATAGGATAATGGATAATGGTAAACAAGCAATGAAAGTAAATAAAGTGCAGCAACGTGGCCCAATCATTTTTGTAGCAAAGGACAATCCTGGATAATTTCTTATAATGAGAAAAGCGCTCCCGAGGGCACATGGGAATTATCGTCAAGCTAGTTTTCATCACGCTCATATGATTCGCGTTTGTTACTTTGATAATTTGATATGTGGGTGGACCGATGCTTGGGTACTGCGCTTTCTTGGACAAGCATCCCTCTTATGATTAACCCCTATTACAAGCATCCGCAACTACAAAAGAATTATTAATGTAAACCTAACCATAGCATGAAACTAGTGGATCCAAATCAGCCCCTTACGAAGCAATGCATAAACTAGGGTTTAAGCTTATGTCACTCTAGCAACCCATCATCTACTTCTTACTTCCCAATGCCTTCCTCTAGACCCAAATAATGGTGAAGTGTCATGTAGTCGACGTTCACATAACACCACTAGAGGAGAGACAACATACATCTCATCAAAATATCGAACGAATACCAAATGAACATGACTACTAATAGCAAGACTTCACCCATGTCCTCAGGAACAAACATAACTACTCACAAAGCATATTCATGTTCATGATCAGAGGAGTATTAACATGCGTTAAGGATCTGAACATATGATCTTCCACCAAATAAACCAATTAGCATCAACTACATGGAGTAATCAACACTACTAGCAACCCACAGGTACCAATTTGTGGTTTTGATACAAGATTGGATACAAGAGATGAACTAGCGTTTGAGAGGAAATGGTGCTGGTGAACATGTTGATGGAGATTGACCCCCTCCCGATGAGAGGATCGTTGGTGATGATGATGGTGATGATTTCCCCCTCCCAGAGGGAAGTTTCCCCGGCAGAACAGCTCCGCCGGACCCTAGATTGGTTCCGCCAAGGTTCCGCCTCATGGTAGCGGAGTTTCGTCCCGTAAGCTTCCTTATGATTTTTTCCAGGGTAAGAGACTTGATATAGCAGAAGATGAGCACCGGAGGGCCACCAGGGGGCCCACGAGGCATGGGGCGCGCCCAGTAGGGGTGGGCAC
Source organism: Triticum aestivum (assembly GCF_018294505.1). NCBI lineage: Eukaryota > Viridiplantae > Streptophyta > Magnoliopsida > Poales > Poaceae > Triticum > Triticum aestivum. The sequence continues at coordinate 302,986,382 of NC_057798.1, read as the reverse complement.
ACCCCCCACCCTCGTGGCCAGGGTGTGGGCCCCCTCAGGTACTTTCTTTGCTCAATAATTCTTATTAATTCCAAAAATGACTTTTGTGGAGTTTCAGGACTTTTGGAGCTGTGCATAATAGGTTTCCAATATTTGCTTCTTTTCCAGCCCGGAATTCCAGCTGCTGGCATTCTCCCTCTTCATGATAAACCTTGTAAATAAGAGAGAATAGCTATAAGTATTATGACATAACGTGTAATAACAGACCATAATGCAGTAAATATTGATATAAAAGCATGATGCAAAATGGACGTATCAATCGTGAGCTTGTCATGGCTAAGTTGGGACACCCCTGGAGGGTTTACACTTTCGAGAGCCGTGCCCGTGGTTATGTGGCAGATGGGAAATTTTAATGTCCGGTTGTAGAGAAATTGACACCAGACTTGATTTAAAATACACCAACCACGTGTGTAACCGTGATGGTCTGTTTTCGGGGTTTTCAAGAAAAGAACACGGTGGGGTTATGTTTGAACATAAGTAGTTTAGGATCACTTAGTCATCATTACTAGTTTGTGACCGTTTGTGTAGCTTCTCATCTTATTCTTGTACTCGTAAGTTAGCAGCCATACATTGCTTAGTCGCTTGCTGCAACCTCACCACTTATCCATTCCACACCCATTAAGCTTTGCTAGTCTTGATACCCATGGTAATGGGATTGCTGAGTCCTCGTGGCACACAGATTACTACAACAATAGTTGCAGGTATATGTATTGCGATGATCAAAACATGCTTTGTAAGGTCTGTACTTGTTTGATCAGCATATTAATGAAAAAGATAAACCTTGCTGGGGACTTGTGCATGTAATATGTCCATGTAGAGGTAGGATGCCTCTATACTTTTATGAAAACAAGTTTCCCCCAGGAGTCTATCCTGCTGGTACCCTCAGTTTTTTTCAAGGAGTTAGGCCTACCGGGTGAGGGAGTCCTGGATAAGGGGTATCCGGACAGCCGGACTATATACTTTGGCCGGTCTGTTGGACCGTGAAGATACAAGACTCAAGACTTCGTCCGGTGTCTGGATGGGACTCTCCTTTGCATGGAAGACAAGCTTGGCGATCCGGATGTTAGATCTCCTTCGTTCTAACCGACTCTGTATAACCCTAGCCCCCTCCCGTGTCTATATAAAACGGAGGGTACAGTCCGTACGACAAGAACAATCATAATCATAGGCTAGCTTCTAGGGTTTATCCTCTATGATCTCGTGGTAGATCAACTCTTGTAATACTCATATCATCAACATCAATCAAGCAGGAATTAGGGTATTACCTCCATCGATAGGGCCTAAACCTGGGTAAAACATCGTGTCCCCTGCCTCCTATTACCATTAGACTTAGACGCACAGTTTGGGACCCCCTACCCGAGATCCTTCGGTTTTGACACCGACATTGGTGCTTTCATCGAGAGTTCCTATGTGTCGGTGTCAGGACCCCGACTCAATGCCACATCAATCTAGCATGTAACACCTCATATCACTTTGCGGCCTCACGCACGGTATTCCCACGGGTGTCGCCTTACCTTAGCCCGGGACCGTTTGCGCCTTTTGGCACACGTATATGACGGTGTCGCTAGCATCCATATGATAAGGAGCCCGGGCTGACATGGCTAGTCGTAAACCCAAAGTGGCACAGACTTACAGGGACAGGCATTCATGACCCAGCATCGAACGTGTCGGTCATCAGCGAGTGAATCCAGGCTGTAGCACTACGCTAGCAGGACTCCGGTGAACCGGGCTGTAGCGGGCTAACAGGACTCCGATATTCATCGCGTGACATTTCCCCGAAGGGACAGACACAGGAACGAAGAAGCACACATGCCGGCCAGCCTAAGTGTTCCGGAGCAGTAGCAAGCTACCATGGCTCGGTGGAAACACAAGGAGACATTTCCCGGTAAGAGAGGCTACTAAAGATAAACAACTAGATGGTTAGATCCCACACATACCAAGCACTTCAATAGCATACACACAATATGCTCGATATGTGCAAATACAACATGGCATCACAACATGACTCTACGACTCAAGTAATTTATTCAATAGGCTCCGAGGAGCGAGATATTACAAACATGGGTCTCATGACCCAACAATCAGAGCATACAAGTCAAAGCACAAGCGGAAGCTATCATGTCTGGGTACAGACATCTATAACTGAAAAAAAAGGCTGAGAAGCCTGACTATCTATCAGATCCTGCCGAGGGCACAAGATCGTAGCTGAGGTAACAAGCTAAACGTCGAAGTCCACGCGAAACTACTAGTGAGACCGAAGTCTCTCTGCAAAAACATAAAATAGGCAAACGTGAGTACAAATGTACCCAGCAAGACTTACATCAGAACTAACTACATATGCATCATTATCAACAAAGGGGATGGTGGGGTTTAACTGCAGCAAGCCAGCTTTGACTCGGTGGCTATCCTGAACTACGACTGCAAGCGACTCTTTTGAGGTGGCGCACACGAGTCCACATATTCACCATATCAATACACCACTATGGATCCGCTCCCGTCTCCCTACGAGAGCGCCATCCATAGCACTCACGCTTATCTTGCGTATTTTAGAGTATCCACTTTCACTTGTCTATGAACTGATATAAGCAACCCAGAAGTCCTTTACCGTGGACACGGCTATTCGAATAGATGATGTTAACCCTGCAGGGGTGTAATTCTTCATACATGTTTCCACCACTTAGCGTCTGCACACGACATGTGCTCGGCAGACTTCAAGCGAACGCCGACGTGGGTGTAGACCACGACCTACCTAAACACTCAAGTCTCTAGTCCAGGTTTATCGCCTATTCGGGTTCCATCCATGAGGAGATCCGGCCGGAGTTTCGCTCACAGCCCCAAACGATGTGAACAGGGTTCCGTGACACCAAACGGGCGCCCGGTATACCCGGCCACGTGCCTACCGCATCACAGCCCACCCCTACGGTCAGCGCTGTCCACGGCCTCCAGCATACTACAAACACCAGAAACTACTTGCAACTCCTGGACAGAGGACTAGGGTGAATAAGAAGTCGAGCGGGGTCATATTTCAGGGCCCAATGCATGGTAGTAGCTGAATCATGTATCACAAACACAGAACTCAGTTCCTAAGGACGGCTTCAATGAGACAACCCACCATGTACTCCTACATGGCCTCTCACCGACACCTTTTACCAAATCGTGTTCACACACTTAGCTCACACATAGTAGGACATGTTCACACACCTCTGATTCATCCCCGATGAATCAGACCTGACTCAACTCTAAGCAGTAGCAGGCATGACAAACAAGCATGAATGAGTAGGCACATCAGGGCTCAAACAACTCCTACTCATGCTAGTGGGTTTCATCTATTTACTGTGGCAATGACAGGTCATGCAAAGGACAAAGGGGTTCAGCTACCGCAGCAAGTAACAGATGAATCGTTGTTGTCCTAATGCAGTAAAAGAGAGCAGGAGCGAGAGAGTGGGTTTGTATCGGAATGAACAAGGGGGTTTTGCTTGCCTGGCACTTCTGAAGATAGCATTGAGTCTTCATCAGTGTCAACGATCACATCATCGGTATCACGTCTATCGAGAGGGGACAAATACCGGCAACATAGAAGGGAACACAATCAATGCAATGCACAATATGATGCATGATCATGACATGGCAAAATGAATGTGTTTTGAGCTAATGCAACTAGCAACAGATTAAATGAAGTTGGTTTGAATACAAGATTCAAATTTAAACTCCATATGTGATTATTCAAATGCCATTTAATTGATTTGTGCTAAACAGCAGCTATAAGTTGTTCTAACATGCATGAAAATGGTACAGATGGATTCCTTGAATTTTTCTGATAATTTTTCATATATAATTTATTTAATTTGGAGTTACGGTTGAATTTCTATTATTTTTAGAAGTTTAGGGCATTTTCTGAAATTCCTGAATAATAAATAAATCCAGAAATGATTTACTGCGTCAGCACTGCGTCACTGTGACGTCAGCAGGTCAACAGACGCTGCTGGTGGTCAAACCTGACCAGTGGGATCCACTGGTCAGTGACTGAGGCTGGTTAGTGTCAATGGCAGGTGGGGCCGGGTCAACAGACACGTCAGCAGGTCAATACTGACGTGTGGGGTCGGTCAACGTCCATGTCAGCGTGGTCAAAGCTGACGGGTGGGGCCCATGTGGTTAGTTAAACTAAACAGAAAATAAACTAAGATTAATTAAGGCGTGGGGCCCAGTGCCAGTGACACGGTGCGGTGATTAGTGGCTAACTAAGCCAGCCACGTCAGCAAGTGACGCCGGCGACCACGGCGACGGCGAGACCTCGCCGGAGTTGCTCGGGACGGCGCTACAGCAAGCGGCTGGTCGCGCTGAGGGCACCAAGAGTGAGCCCGTGCTCCCGCGCATCTAGGGGGACCCACGAGAGGGCGTGGGGTGGCCGGAGTTGAACGCGGCATCGACCCCGGCGGCGGCCGGAGCTCGGGGGTTCGCGGGACCGGCGCTGCGGTGTGCAAACGAGACGGTTGTCGCGCTAGTTTTACTCTACGGGACGTAACGAGTGCAACGGACGCATGCGTGGGACCAAAAGGTCACCGGGGCTTCACCGGCGACGAGCCCGTGCGGCGGAGCGTCTCGGCTCCGGTGGAGGGAGCGGCCGGAGCTCGAAATCGGACATGGGGTTAGGGGGAAACGAAGCAGGGGCTCACGGAGATCACGATGAGACGGTCGGCGTGCTCGGGGAAGGCCTGGGGCGACGGGACAGCGACGGCGATCTCCGGCGACCGAAGCTTGAAGACGAGTCGATGCGGTCGAGTTGGGGCGTCCGAGCGCTCGGGGCTTGCTCGAGGCGACGTAACAGGCGGTGGCGGAGTTTGCAGACTACACGGGGAGGCGAGAGGAGCACGGTGGGCGTGCTGGCAGTGAACGACGGCGGCGGCTCTCTGTTCGGGCGAAGAACGAGGAGGGAGAGGGGAAGGAGAGCAGCGAGTGAGGGAGAGGAGAGAGGGCCACCAGGGGGGGTTCGTGGCATCGTGGTGGCATGAGGGGGAGGCTCGGGAACGCCTCGGTGGAAGCAGGAGGTGGCCGGGGCCTCTCGGGCGCGCGCCACGCCTCGCCTCTGGTCGTCCTCCTGGCAGAGGAGGAAGATGACAAGGGGGAGGAGGTGGGCTGGGCCGAGTTGCTGGAGGAGCTGGGCCGGCTGGGCTGGACAGGTAAGCGCCAGGTAAGTCTTCTGCTTTGTTTTATTTTTTTCTTCTGTTTTCTTTTATTTAATTTATCTTGCCACTGTTTTGAATTTAAAATAATTCAAACAATGCCAAAAACTCCTCTGAATATTTTATATTGCTAGATGGACTTTTCCAAAAGCTTATAAAATATTTCAGGGGGTATTTGAAATTATATTCTAATTATATGAATATAATTCAAATTCAAATAGCTAATGAATTAAATCCAAAGTCCCAAAAATGATTCCTTAAAAATGTTCAATATTTTGGTTGGGACCAGAACCCTTACCAAAAATTATCAAACATTTAAGAAGAGCATTTTGGAGCAATGAATGAGATTTCTAGGGTTTTTGCCCCTCTTTTATTTAAGTTTTTGAGGCTTCCAAAATTCCTCAGTTCAGGTTTAAAAAAATTTAAACATGATGCTCAGATGGAAGCAGGCATAGGACAGGCCAGAACTAGGGATGTGACAGTCGGTGTCAAAACCGGCGGATCTCGGGTAGGGGTCCCGAACCATGCGTCTAGGCGAGTGGTAACAGGAGACAAGGGACATGATGTTTTTACCTAGGTTCGGGCCCTCTCGATGGAGGTAAAACCCTACTCCTGCATGATTAATATTGATGATATGGGTAGTACAAGAGTAGATCTACCACGAGATCAAAGAGGCTAAACCCTAGAAGCTAGCCTATGGTATGATTGTTGTTCGTCCTACGGACTAAAACCCTCCGGTTTATATAGACACCGGAGAGGGTTAGGGTTACACAGAGTCGGTTACAATGGTAGGAGATCTACATATCCGTATCTCCAAGCTTGCCTTCCACGCCAAGGAAAGTCCCATCCGGACACGGGACGAAGTCTTCAATCTTGTATCTTCATAGTCCAGGAGTCCGGCTAACGGTGATAGTTCGGCTATCCGGACACCCCCCAATCCAGGACTCCCTCAGTAGCCCCTGAACCAGGCTTCAATGACGACGAGTCCGGCGCGCATATTGTCTTCGGCATTGCAAGGCGGGTTCCTCCTCCGAATACTTCATTTGAACACAAGGATAGTGTCCGGCTCTGCAAAATAAGTTCCACATACCACTGTAGAGAGAATAATGTTTACACAAATTCAATCTGCTGACGTATTCCGTGGCGTGACGTCACACCATGGCCAAGCCTTTATTGGAATCGTTTTTACTGTCCCACCTCAGCGTGTTTAGCGAAGCGGTTTCTTTGGCACGTCTTGTCAAAGCAGAGATCGTGTCCCCTTATTCCGGGATTATCATTAATACGGGTGTGGGTAACCCAGTCGTGCCTGTTGGCACGCCCCCTCTATTGAAAGCGAGTCCCGAATAGTCACGGGGAGGGCTCTTGGTATTCAACCTCTTTATAACGAGACCAAGGCCCGCTCCTTTCTTTCAATCTCAATTGAATCCGCCCCTCGCCTCGAGTTCCAACACCCAAAGCTCTAGATTCAGGCGCTTCGGACCTCGAAGGATGTCCGGCTCCGACCTGCAAGGCCGGTGGATGCCTTCCTCCATCACCGAAGAAGACGTGCTAAAGCTGAGAGACGCCCGGTATCTAACCGGCGAAATTTCGCATAGGCTGCCTGCCCAAGGGCAGGTTATTCCCACTCCCAAGCCTGGTGAGAGCGTGGTGTTCGTGCCTCACTTCCTTCGCGGGTTAGGCTTCCCGACGGACCCCTTTGTGAGGGGGCTCATGTTTTATTATGGGCTGGAATTTCATGACTTGGATCCGGAGTCCATCCTCCACATCTCATCGTTCATTGTCGTATGTGAAGCCTTCCTGCGCATTACCCCTCACTTTGGGTTGTGGCTCAAAACCTTCAAAGTGGAACCGAAGATGATCAAGGGGCAGCAGGCAGAGTGTGGAGGGGCTGTTATAAGCAAGCATGTTGACGCTCCATGGCCCGAGGGCTCTTTTCAAGAGGAGCTCAGTCTGTGGCAGCAAGAGTGGTTTTATATCACAGCTCCCAGGGGCACCAAATGGGAGGCGCCACCTGCCTTTCGCTCGGGTCCTCCGCCGCGGCTGGCATCATGGGTCAATAAAGGGCTCGACTGGGGGCCGTCCAAGGACGCGCCCTTGTTGCAGGGCCGTATTCGAGACCTCCTAGAGAGAGAGAGAGAGAGATCTGGTCATAGTAGCGCAGGTCATGCTGATTCATCGCACCCTGCCCTGCAAACATCGCCCCCTCCGCCTGTGGGAATTCAATCTGGAGGGACCACGAGCTCTCCAACATTTTATGGGCGTAACGCCCATGGAGATGTACCAGCTGTTCTTCGGATCACGAGCAATGTGTCTGGACTTGACCGAGGATGCAGGTCTGAGCTGCAATCGCCCGGTTACTCAAGTAAGTAGTCCTGTACCCTAACATGCTATCCGTATATCTATCATAAACTTGCCTTTAAAAGAGCCGTCCCTTGAACAGGAGTGGATAGCGAAAGAAAAATTGATCCGTTGTCTGGCCCCCTCCCTGAGACCACGCCAGATCCTGTGTTAACCAGGATACTAGAGGCTGCGCCTTTTGAAGAAGGCAAAGGGGGAACAAGGGAGCTACTGCCTCCGCGAAGGAGTTTATCAAGGAAGGAGGGATCGAGAATCCCTCCCTCCATGGGGAGAAGAGGACCCTTCTGAAGATCCGGAGACCAAGGCCTCGAAGCGGGGGAAGAAATCCTCGCCAGAGGGTCCTGCGCCGGGAGATGCCCCGGCCGCACTATTTCCCCAAGGAGATCAACCCTCTAGCGAGCCGTAAGTAAAGAGGGGCATTTTCTTAAAATGAGAGACATCCCTATTTTATTTCTGAAGATAAACGAAATTTTTCCTTGTAGTTCGGATCTCAGCCCTTCTCATCAGAGCTCATCTTCAGGGGATCTTGATTCGGAGATGATGGATAGTGAAACGCCTCCGCCTGTCGTACCGTCATGCGAAGGGTTTCTCCAAATACGGCGGGGCCCGAAGTCACTCTTTTGCCCCCTCAAAGCCCTCCGCATCCGGCCTTCGGGGAAGGCCATCGGACGAGTCCGGCACCGTCTGGTGTACGGTCGGAGGAGCTGAAAGATCTGCTCGGGCGAGCATCTATCTCGGAAGATCACCATGCGCTAATGGGTACAGTGATTGAAAGGGTTTCCTCTGCTGAAAGTGGATTGCATGACGCTGTCATAAATTTACTGACGGGTTTTGAGGTACTTCAAAATGATGTACCTTCTGACAGTTTTGCATATAGAATGCGCCCTGTATAGATAGTAGCCCCTGAGACTAAGTGCGTTGTCAAAAATGACAGCGCGCCGAGGATCATAATCCCAGGTATAATATTCGCTCTTCCTATGTAGGTGGCGAAGCGTCCGGTGGCAAGTCAGACTGATGAATTTGCCGAACTAAAGTGGCAACTTGACATGGCAGATTCTGACATCGGACTTTTTAATAAGCGGCTTGACGAGTCACAAGGTATGCAGCGTCTCCGCGGACACCCGGTAAGGTAGCTTAATGTCTGTGCCTTACAACATGTATGCTTGACGCAGATGGTGCTGTTGCCATGGAGAACCTTCGGGCAGAACTCGCCCGAGCCAAGGAGCAAGCCCGAAAAAGTGATGCGGCTGCCTTAAAAGCGGCCGAAGAGCTGAGAGCTGAACAGGCTGCTCACTGCTGAAGCAAGAAAGAAATGGCCGAGATGGCCGTAAAGTTGAAGAATGCTACCGACCGTTGCGAGCTTCTTGAAAAAGAAGGTCGAGCGGAACAAGAGGACCTGAAAAAGGCCGCTACTGAGGCCAAGGATGCTCGCTCTGCGATGAGAGCTATGAAAGAGGAGCTACGTCAGGCCGAAGATATTGCGGCTGGAAAGCCTTTTCTGCTATGGAGGAAATTCACGGATCCCAAGTATGCTCAGTTGGGCCAGCTGTGGGGTGTGGAGGATGCTTATCTTGACTTGGCGGCGAGTTCCGCAGATGCGGCCGAACACTTCCGAGGCCAAAAGGATCACGGAATGGAAGAGCTTTTTTGGTCACAGTTCCATAGTCCAGAGCGTCCGCTTCCATTGACCGACCGTTTGGCCAAATGGTATGAGCTGAATAGGTTGTCCGGACTTTCCATGAAGGATGTCGTGACTCATTTGTGGCCGAACAGGCCCGGGCCGAAGAGTTATTTTGGCTTGGTGCAGTAGTTCCTTGGTGCGGTGCCGCATATTGGTGCAATGAAGCGGTCAGCATGCATAGAGGGTGCGCGGATGGCTCTTGCCCGTGTCAAAACATACTGGGCGGAGATGAAGGCCACCGACATTGCATCCCGGGATTCGGACAGAAGCCGAGTACCTGCCGAGCACTATTTTGAGGAAGTCCTGCAGGGCGCTTGTTTAATAGAGACGCAGTGCTCGAAGGATATTATGTTCTAATGACATGTATGATCTGTGAAACAATGTTTCAATATAATATAAGGGCTTTTTTTACTTGTGCGTTCAAGTACTAAAGTACCTCTTGTGCGGCCATTAATGTATATGTGTATATAACCTGAAAGATGGCAGTCTTCGGCTTCAGCCCCCACGCACATAGTGTGGGGGTGTTTGCAAAAAAGGCGCATTTTCACACTTAATCCAACGTCTTAGTCCTGTAAAGCTGATGATAGCGTAGCAAACTAGGCAACCGGACTATAATGCTTTATCACTTTTACTTAGCCACAGGACTTCGATGGTGGGGCTACTATATAGCCCCTAGGGGCACCGCGCTCTCCCGAATTCGGGGTGCGTATGTGCCTGACCGGGAAACGGTCCTTCATTAATGCGGAGGAATTCTAAACATTCCGGTGGGTCATCGAGTGGTTGACCAGTCTCACGCTATATCATGACAGTCAGTTTTCGGCTTTCTCTACTGAGGTGCTCACCAGGCCGAACCGGGGCACAATCACAGTAGTTCTCCTGGTGCCGCGTTAGCCGATAGAACGAAATGTAAGGCAGCAAAACACAGGAGCTGGGCAAACCCAACATTTGACCAAAGACATGATTCGGAGCTGATGCATATAAGGCCTAACTCGAGACGCCGAACACTCCCTAAGGTATTCGGTCTTTATGAAAATGGGCAGAACAATGCCCTAAGCCCCTGGTGTCCAGGTACGCGCAAAAAAATTCTGACGCGGCCGATGCCAAAACGCCAGCCTCCTCCTCGATTATATCAAGAAACCGGGGATGTGTATCAACAAGAGACAGTAAAAAAGGTTTATGCAGGGTCTTAATCTGAAAAGAATCCTTGCAACGGGTCCCTACTGCACGTCTGCGCTTGTCTCTCCGTTGTGCCGTATCCTGGACGGGTATAGCACGATGTTCATCTGTAAAAGAGAAGAACTTAGGTGAAGAAAGATCGTGCGAAAAATGTACTTTATATTAAATAAACGGAGTACGATTCAAAAAGCGAATAAAATTGAGCTTTATTGTCTCTTGTTGTACATGCATGCAACCCCTTCTATGGGGGTGTGCGGCTAGTAGGCCTTCATATGTTTACGCCGGACTCGTCTAGCCGTGTCCGGGGTTTGAATGACCTGTTCAGGTGATTGGTTTAGCAGAGCCGGATTAGTGTGTGACTGTCCAGGCAGTCTCACGTTCTTCCGTGCTCGAGTAACACTTGATATTTCCCTTTAATGAGATGATGCCACGTGGACCGGGCATTTTAAGTGCAAGAGATGCATAATGCGGTATTGCGTTAAAGCGGGCGAAAGCTTCATGTCCCAATAGTGCTTGATAGCTACTTTTGAATGGGGCGATATGGAAGGTTAACTTTTCATGGCGGAAGTTGTCGGATGAGGCGAACACAACTTCGAGCAGTAGGGAGCCCGTACAATGGGCATGTAGGCCTGGCATTACCCCCTTGAAGGAGGTGTTGCTGTTGTTGTGTCCTGATATAGCAGGTTTAGATCACTACCGCCGTCCATTAGGAGTTCTGTGAATTGCAGTCCGTCGATTATAGGATCTAATATCAGGGCAGTCCATCCTGCGTTCCGGATACTTCCGAAGTAATCCTGATGATCAAAGGTGATTGGTTTTGACAACCAATGTCGGGACTCCGCTCGGATAGGCCGTGCGGCGCGTATTTCATGGGCGCCACTCTGATTTTCCCTCTTGTCACTTGAAGTGAGTTTACTGTTTTGCCTTCTTGTGGGAAATTCTTTTGTTTTCCGGTGCTCTGCTTGTGGGGTTCGTCATCGTCCTCGCTTGGTGTGTCGAGCCCCTTGTATTCGGCATTGAGTTTGCTGGACTGTTTGAAGACCCAACAATCTCTGTGGGTATGGTTTGCAGGCTTCCTGAGGGTACTGTGGATTTGGCATATTTTGTCCAAGATTTTGTTTAAGTTGGATAGCTCATGGATGTTATCCTTGAGGGGCAGTTTTTTATGATTCTGCCGAGAGCTTTTGAATCCGGCGTTGACTGCCGTGCTCTTCGGGCTGTTTCCCCTTGTCCTGTGCTGGTCCTTGCTGCGTCGTGGTTTCTCCTTTCCATCTCTGACTTCGGATGTACTTGGGTCGCTGGTACTACATCTTGCCAGCCAACTATCCTCTCCTGCGCAAAAGCGGGTCATGAGGCTTGTTAGTGCGGCCATTGTTCTTGACTTTTCCTGGCCAACGTACCTGGCGAGCCATTCGTGTCGGACGTTGTGTTTGAAAGCTGCTAAGGCTTCAGCGTCTGGACACTCGACTATTTGGTTCTTTTTGGTGAGGAACATGTTCCAGAATTTGCCGGCTGATTCTCCGGGTTGTTGAGTTATGTGACTTAAATCGTCTGCATCCGGAGGGCGGACATAAGTCCCTTGAAAATTTTCCCGAAAAGCATCCTCGAGCTCTTCGCAACTTCCAATGGTATTTTCAGGGAGGATTTTAAGCCAGTGCCGTGCTGGCCCTTTGAGCTTGAGGGGTAAGTATTTTATGGCATGGAGATCATCTCCTCTAGCCATGTGTATGTGGAGGATGTAATCCTCAATCCAGACTCCCGGGTCTGTTGTTCTGTCGTATGCCTCTATGTTTACGGGTTTAAATCCCACTGGGAATTCGTGATCCAGCACCTCATCGGTGAAACATAGGGGGTGTGTGGCACCCCTATATTTGCGTGTGTCGTGATGTCCGGATATTTGGCGTGTTGCAATGCTTAGAAGAGCTTGCTTTCTTGGCCCGTAGATGGACCTAACTGGGCCATCCTTTTTATGCGAATCCTTATGCGGATCGCGTGCCGGTTTGTGTGTGGCGCCGTTTGCCGCTCTATGCTTGTCATGTGGTGGTCCATCCGACCGTGCGGCCTCTTTGTTCTTTGATTGCGGGGGCTCTAAGGCCTACTCATCGAATTCGGACAGTAGTTTGCGCTTCGGGTAGCTCTTTGTTTGGTGACTGTCACCGTATTTGTCTGTGGTGTTGAGTACTTTGCTCCATATGATTCTGAGTGCATCTTCCGCTGTTTTGAGCTTCCACTTCTGCTTTTTCAGGCTACGCGCAGTGGTGGCGAGCCTTTTGTGGAGGTTCTTCTGCTCCAATAACTTGTCCGGTGTGAGATCGTCCGGACTGTTATCTTCGCCGGGGACGGATTGTTTATCCAAGTTGTCCTGTTTGGACTGTTGTTCAATGGCATGTTCGTCGTTCACCGGTTTGACCTGCTCTATGGCTGGGTCTGTATGGCCGCCGTCTTTGTCGAGGCGGGACTTTGTGAGGCGCTTTCGTCGCCGTCTTGACTGCTTTTCGAGGGATTTATCCTTCGTAGCGTCCCGTTGTTCCTCGTCATCACTTCCTTTAGGTGTATCCACCGTGTATACATTGTGAGATGGGGCGGCTGTCCAGTATCCTGTAGGTGCTGGTTCGTGGTTATCTCCTACATCGTCGTCCATACCGTCGATGACTTCGGGGTCGAAATTGAGCACGTCGTTTAAACTTTCGACAGTGGCTATGAAGTGGGTGGTGGGTGGGTGTTGAATTTCTTCGTCGTCCGCATACCAACCTTCCTGACCATAGTCTGGCCAGGGCTCTCCTGATAAAGAGAGAGACTTTAGTGAATTCAGGATGTCGCCAAAAGGCGAGTGCTGAAAGATGTCCACGGTAGTGAACTCCATAACCGGCGCCCAATCGGATTTGATTGGCAGGGGCCCGGGAGGTTCGGAGTCCGGAGAGGAGTCTGGCACCTCGGAGTGATGGGCTTTGCAAGGGACAGGGATGGTGTTCGGCTCAATCGCCGTAGAGATCATAGCCCCCAAGGCGGTGTCCAGCCACTCGTCCTCGATCGGCGAAGTCGGCTCCGAGCTAAGGGTCGGAGCGGACGCTGGTGCGGCCTCCACGACACTGTTCGGTGGCAGAGCTAGATCATACCCATCGAGACAGTGCGGCGTGCTTGGCTATGGCTCGAATCCGTCAAAGATCATGTCTCCGTGGATGTCAGCCATGTAGTTCAAACTCCCAAATCTGACCTGATGGCCAGGGGGTAGCTTTCGATCTGCTCCAGATGGCCAAGTGAATTGGCCCGCAGTGCAAAACCACCTAATACGAAGATCTGTCCGGGGAGAAAAGTCTCACCCTGGACCGCGTCGTTGTTGATGATCGAAGGAGCCATCGGGCCTAAAAGTGACGACACAGAGGAACTCTCAATGAAAGCACCAATGTCGGTGTCAAAACCGGCGGATCTCGGGTAGGGGGTCCCAAACTGTGCGTCTAGGCGGATGGTAATAGGAGACAAGGGACACGATGTTTTTACCCAGGTTCGGGCCCTCTCGATGGAGGTAAAACCGTACTCCTGCTTGATTAATATTGATGATATGGGTAGTACAAGAGTAGATCTACCACAAGATCAAAGAGGCTAAACCCTAGAAGCTAGCCTATGGTATGATTGTTGTTCGTCCTACGGACTAAAACCCTCCGGATTATATAGACACCGGAGAGGGTTAGGGTTACACAGAGTCGGTTACAATGGTAGGAGATCTACATATCTGTATCGCCAAGCTTGCGTTCCACGCCAAGGAAAGTCCCATCCGGACACGGGACAAGTCTTCAATCTTGTATCTTCATAGTCCAGGAGTCCGGCTAACGGTGATAGTTCGGCTATCCGGACACCCCCCAATCCAGGACTCCCTCACTCTGTGTCGTCGCAGCAAGGCTCGATGGCTCGTTCAATCGTCAACAACAACACGGTCCAGGGTGAGACTTTTCTGCCCGGACAGATCTTCGTGTTCGGTGGCTTCGCACTGCGGGCCAATTCGCTTGGCCATCTGGAGCAGATCGACAGCTACGCCCCTAGCCATCAGGTCACGTTCGGTAACTTGAACTACACGGCCGATATCCACAGAGACTTGGTCTTCGACGGATTCGGGCCTATGCCAGGAGCGCCGAACAGTCACGACGAGCACGGCTTAGACCTGCTGTCAGACGATCATTGGGATATCGTGCCTGCAATAGCTCCAGACCTAAATCCGGGGTAGATCGCGTCGTCTGAGGATGGGTGGATGGACCCCCGCCCCGGAGGCCACGTACTCATCAGCGGTAGAGCCGAACACAAACTCCATCCCTAAGGAAGCCTATGTCACTAGAACCCCGGGCTTGTGGCCGGCTGTAGGTTCCAGACCGCGTGCACCCGAGCCCACCGAATTCGGTTGGGCTCCGATAATGGAGTTCACCCCTGCGGATATCTTTCAGCACTCGCCCTTCGGCGACATGCTGAATTCATTAAGGTCTCACTCTTGATAGGAGACTCTTGGCTGAACTATGTCCGGCTCGAGTGGGAGGTAGGCAACGAGGAAATTCATTCCCAACCCACCACCCACTTCATTGCCACTGTCGATGATTTGACCGGCGTGCTCGACTTTGACTCTGAAGACATTGACGGTGTGGACGACGATGCAGGAGAAGAACAGCAACCACCGCCCACGGGGCGCTGGACAATCACCTCCTGGTATAATATATATATGGTGGACACTCCCAAAGAAACCAATGGCGATGAGGCAACAGAGGATAACCCCTTACGGAAGAAATCAAAGCATGGGCATCATCGGAGCCGCTCTAAGCCCCGCCACAGCAATACCGCCACAGGAGACGACAATAATCTGGATGGTGCCGAAGATGAATACAACCCCGATCAGCCTGCCTTCGAGCAGGCCGAACAAGAAGATGGGTAGGTTAGCCCAGATGAACAGGTGACGGACGGATACTTGGAGGAGGACAACTACATGCCCCCGTTCGAAGACGAGGTGAGCCTCGGCGACGATGAATTCGGCGTGCCCGTGGATCCCATAGAGCAGGAGCGCTTCAAGAGCCGGCTTATGCCCACTGCGAGAAGCCTGAAAAAGAAGCAGTAGCAACTCTAGGCTGATCAAGATCTGCTCATAGACAGATGGACCGAGGTCCTGGCAGCCGAGGAATATGGACTCGAGTGCCACACCAAAGGTTACCCAAAGCACAAGTTGTTACCTCAACTCGAGGAGGAGCCTATACTACCAGCACAGGACGAGCCTGACCGGCCACCTCGTGGCCGGGACAAAACGCCGTATCTGCCCGAATACCAGCCCGCACTCCCATGCCAATACACCATGGCCCGGGGCAATAGGCAGGATCTGCGAGACATGCTGGAAAACAAAGCAGGTCAGCCAAGATTGATCTACGGATCACGGGGGTGCGCCCCAACACATGGCGATGATCGTCATGCCGGATACGCTATCAACAAGTCTGACCGGGACGAACATAGCCGACCAGACTTATTCGAACTGCTTAGTGACATAGCCCGGCATAGAGGCGCAACACACCCCCTATGCTTCACTGACGAAGTAATGGATCACGAATTCCCAGAAGGGTTTAAACCCATAAACATCGAATCATACGACGGCACAACAGACCCCTCGGTATGGATCGAAGATTTCCTTCTCCACATTCACATGGCCCGCGGTGACGATCTACATGCCATCAAGTATCTTCCCCTTAAACTCAAAGGACCGGCCTGACACTGGCTAAATTGCCTGCCGGCAAATTCCATCGGCAGTTGGGAAAATCTGGAGGACGCGTTCCTCGACAACTTCCAAGGCACTTACATGCGACCACCGAATGCTGATGACTTGAGTCACATTACCTAACATGCGGGAGAGCAGCCAGGAAGTTCTGGACTCGGTTCCTAACTAAAAAGAACAAAATTGTCAACTGTCTGGACGCCAAAGCCTTGGCGGACTTTAAGCATAATATCCGCGACGAGTGGCTCGCCCGACACCTCGGCCAGGAAAAACCGAAGCCCATGGCAGCCCTCACGACACTCATGACCCGCTTTTCCACGGGCGAGGACAGCTGGTTGGCTCACAGTAGCACCACGCCAATAAACTCCGGCACTTCAGATGTTCGCGACAATAACGGCAAGCCACGGCGCAACAGACATAAGCATCGGAACAATGGCGACAACACCGAAGACACGACAGTTAATGCCGGATTCAGTGGCTCAAAATCCGATCAGCGCAAAAAGCCGTTCAAAAGAAATAATCAGGGATCGTCCAGTCTGGACCGCATACTTGATCGCTCGTGCCAAATTCATGGCACCCCTGATAAGCCAGCCAACCACACTAACAGAGATTGTTGGGTGTTCAAACAGGCCGGCAAGATAAATACCTAAAACAAGGACAAGGGGTTGCATAGCGACGATGACGAGGAGCCCCTGCGTACAAACACTAGGGGACAGAAGAATTTTCCTCCCCAGGTGAAATTGGTAAACATGATCTATGACACCTACATTCCCAAATGGGAATGAAAGCAAGCACTAATGGACGTCTATGTGATGGAGACAGTCGCCCCAAAGTTCAACCCATGGTCAGCCTGTCCAATCACTTTTGATCGTAGGGATCACCCTACTAGCATCTGTCATGGCGGTTCAGCCGCATTGGTCCTTGACCCAATCATCGATGGATTACACCTCACGCGAGTCCTTATGGACGGTCGCAGTAGCCTGAACCTGCTTTATCAGGACACAGTGCGCAAAATGGGCATCGATCCTTCAAGGATCAAGCCCACCAAAACCACCTTCAAAGGTGTAATTCCAGGAGTAGAGGCCCGTTGTACGGGCTCCATAACACTGGAAGTGGTCTTCGGATCGCCAGATAACTTCCGAAGCGAGGAGTTAATCTTTGATATCGTCCCTTTCCGTAGTGGCTATCATGCACTGCTTGGACGAACCACATTCGCTTGATTCAATGCGGTACCACACTATGCATACCTCAAGCTCAAGATGCCAGGACCTCGCAGGGTTATAACAGTCAATGGAAACACAGACTGCTCTCTCCGTACAAAATAGCACACTGCGGCCCTTGCGGCAGAAGTACAAAGCAACCTTCTCCGGCAAACTACCAATTCGGCGACAACAACCCCGAGCTCCGTCAAGCGAGTTCGGAATACTCTGCAACAGGATCGCCAGGCATGCCAATAGCATGAATAGCAATCCGGCCTCCGCCCTAGCCCCACCCAGGAAGCATTTGTGCCGCGCATACACAATTACGCACTCAAAATACCATGGGCACAGGCGGAGGCGCAATGGTGATGCGGCCCACAGTGCGGTTCAACCGCGACAAGACCCGCATACTTTAATAACCTTCTTTCTCTTTCAGGACCCTACTTTCGGGCATCCCCTTTAGAGAACCAGATCATCAGACTCATCATAGGAGGGAAAACCCTAGGAGGCAAAAGGCTTCGCACACAAAGGGAATACCCAGGTGGTATCTGTCAATGATCGTTATACCTATTTTACATACCCGCATGCGGCCCGCCCTTGGATAGGACATGTCAAATAGTCCTATTTGCTTCTGCTTAACGCATTAATTGTACACATACGCTTGGACGTATTATTTAAATAACAACGGGAAATAATATATAGCGTCAGCTTATTATTGCTGTCTTCACATTTTTCCCTAAAAATGTTTATTTAATATTGCATCCGTACACTTCGGTATGTTCAGTTTGCCAGGGGCTACTTATGGCGCCCCATAATATGGAAAGATAAGTCCGAACACTTTCGACAGTGCGGCACCCCGAACTTATAGCATTATATATATCAACTCCGAATCATGTCTTGGGTCAATAGTTGGGTTTGCCCAGCTCCCCTGTTTTGGTACCTTACGTTCCGTTATATCGGCTAAGGTAGCATAGGGAGAACTACTACGATTGTGTCCCGGTTCTTTCGGACGAGTACCTCAGTAGAGAAAGCCAAAAATTATGGGCATTCCTCCTTCACTTGCCTTGCTGCGCCACTTCTTCTCTTTGCACCTCAGCGACCCCACCCATTGCTCGGGGTGCGTGAGCTTCCTCGCCGCACCAGAAACAGCGGCTTCAGGAATTGATTTGAGCCTTCCTCCGCCTGCGACTGGGTTCCGAGAGCGTTGGTTGTATGTAGATGTCGGAGTACCCAGCCCCCTGCTCTCGGTGCCAACCTTGCCCACTATCCCCAATTCGGGTTGGGGCTAGGAGACACTCACGAGCCCCTGGCTCGTCTTCGTCTGGCATTGCTTTGCGAACTTGAGGGCGCTCGATGTGACGGCAGCCAAAGTGGTGAAGGAGTTCCTCCTGTGCCGCATTTCCCCTCTCCAGCGCCATTCCCGCCGGATGTGGGCCTTCGGGGGGCGTGAAGACTGCATGAGGCTCCAGGAGGAAGATCTGACGCCTGAAGTGCTGAGGAAGGTTCTCATGATTCTGACTGGGGACCCTTCTCCTGGCAGCCTTCGGCAAGGGGGTGCCCTGCTGTACCTTTGCTCAAACAGGGCTGATTTTGTGAAGCAGATGCCCAGCTTCGACGAATGGGGGTTGTGCCCCGTAGGCCTCATGGGACCTCGTGAGAACCCAGTTGTGGTAATTTCCCTTCTGGTTGCCCACGACGGTCCTTCCTTGAGTGGTGGAGCAGGGAGGCAAGGGCCGCCGGAGGCTGAGGGGGCCACCGTCGGGACGATGGCGCCATGCGGAACTCCTGAGGCGGTAGCTCCTGAGGCCTGCCCTGCGGCGACTGAACGTGTTGAGCCGCGGCCCGCAGCTCCCGCGGCAGAGGCTCCTGAGGCCCCGTCCACCCTTCGTGCTGCCGCGTATGGAGGCGCGCGCTTATTCCTCATCGTAGGCTGACCCTTGCGCCGAGCTCCTGGGCCACTTTCGCGTGGATTTCGAAGCTCTCCGAAAGAGAAGGGAGGCCTTGGGCGATGATTACCCTTGCCGCCTATTGAAGCGTAGGAAGTACTTCGCCACTGATGAGTAAGCCTTCCCTTTCTTAGTCCCTTACTTTCCTGCTGCTTCAGCTGATCATTGCCCTCCAGGGCCCTTCCTGCCGAGTTCATGGAGATGGCTGAGGAGCCATCCCTCCAAGCCTCACCCACTCCATCGTCCCCAAGGGCCCCGAGATCAAGCATTGTCCTTGTGGTGAGGCCGGTTGGAGAGGTGAGCCATCTTGTGATGCATCAAGATTCTGCGCGCCTCACGACCATCCTTCGCGAGCCCTCCCGGGGTATAGATAGCCTGTCCTGGGCTCTTCGATTGGTCGTGGATGGCGACTGGCTGAGGTTGGTCTTGCGTTCTTCCTTGGAGGACGAACCGGCTCTGGGCCAGGCTTCTAGCGAGGCGCGCCCGGCCATCGCAAGGGCGCCAGCCCCCAGCCCCCTGCACAGAGGAGGAGTGCTGGTTCATGGCCTTCCGCGCGCGCCTGGGGTGGAGGATGACACGGAAGACGTGCTTGAGTGCGCTTTTGAGTGCCGCACCCTTCGCCAAGGGTTTCTCTGGAGGGCGGCTAACACAGTGAGCCAGCTCTGTGTAGAGCCTGCTGACGAGGGCGCATGCCTTGAGGCCGAGGGCCTGCGCCTAGCTAAGGAGAGGCGCAAGCTGAAGGTGGCCGTTGCCCTCGCGCGCCACCAGTGTACCTCGACAATGAGGAAGCCGAGGTGTTGCTGGAGGCTTCTCGGGAGGCCTGCTCCCGAGCCGTGGAGGAGGCTCAGGAGGCTGACAAACGGCGCCGGGCCGCAGAAGAGCGAGCGTGGGAGCTCCGGGCCTAGAGTAGCTCCCTGGAGCAGCAGGTGGAGTTGCATGAGGCGGCCCTTGCGTCCATGAAGGGGGGCTCAGTCGACCGGGCGGAGCTTCAGAGGCGTAAGGAGGCACTGACGCTGGAGGCCACCGAGCGCACCCTAGACATCGAGCGATTGGAGATGAGGGAGCGCTTGTTGGTGCAGGCAGAGGACGACGTTGCCGCGAGGGAAGCCCGAGCCTCAGAAGAGGTTGATTGCCGGGTGGCGGCGGCCCGCTCGAACCTCGAGCGCAAGTTCGAGGAGAGGCTAGAGTTAATCAAGGTCCAAGCAGAGGGCAGGACCGCCACCCTGAAGGCCAAGCTGGATGAAGTGACGCGGCGTGCGGTCGCTTCCGGCGCCGCCCTTGGAGCGGCACAGGCGGAGCTGGCTTCCTCCCGCGCCGAGGTGATTCGTCTCCATCAAAGGGTACGCGGCTGAGGCCGTCGTGCGGCAGAGTGAGGACGAGATACGCCAGCGGCAGACTTTGGAGCACATGCATGGCCTCATGCTCCACACACTCCGGGAAAGAGCTAACACGGCCTTGGGCAACATTAGCAAGGCAGCCGTTGGGGAGCCTCATGTGGTTAACTATGCTCGTAACCTTCAGTTCTTCACCGACGTGGTGACGCAGCTGGAGACTCGATCGGGAAGAGCCGATAGGTTGGTGGAGGAGAGGAGTCGTGCCCTGCTTGGGCGTGCTTTTTCTCGCGTCTTCAGTCATCTCTGGAACATGGACCCCCATTTTGACTTCGACGCCGCCATCGCACCGGCACCCCTGGCAATCCGGGCCCCCTGGCAATCCGGGCCAATCTGGCGCATTGGGTGGAAGACAATGTGGACGCCCTTGTTAGGGCCTTCACCACCGATAACGACGATGTGGTCGTAGCCGCCGATGAGGTCGGAGTGGTGAATGGCCCAGGTGCTGATGACGGCAGCATAGAAGGTGACGGCGAGGCCAGCGATGCTAGTGGCGACTCCGGAGGTGCCCCTAAGGATGCATTGGGGGATTTATCCGATTGACCGCGCGCTCTTCCTGCTTTTTACCCTTTGACCCGCATGGGCCCCGAGCTAGCCTGCGGAGGGCCGTGGTGTCCTGAGTGCCTCCTGAACGAGCCTATTGAACCTGCAATGAGAACCTCCTGAGAGGGCGTGGCGATGGCAGTCTGGGTTGTGCGCATGCTGGGCCTGGCCCGGCTCGTGAGGCGCTCACGAGGGGAGGCAGTTGAGGCTAGATGGACGCAAAGCGGTAACCAGAACGCGAGAGATTGCTCAAACAAGACTAAACACTCCTTCCCCGAACACACGCAAGTCTCAGGCTCAAATCCAACTTAAATCCAAACAGGGGAAAAAGGACAAACAAAGGAAAGGCAAAAAAGCAGAAAGGCCGCGTCCGGCACCTAGTCTAGTCTTCGACGTCTTCTCACTAGCGCGGTGCTAAGTGCTGCCACTTGGCATGGGCGGGAGCCCCCGAGGCCCGAGGGCGGCTCTCCGGAGACTCCGGGGCGTGTACAACCCCACTCATTATTACATGAGAGTGTCACGGGGCGGCGAGCTTCACAGGCACTGGGCCTTCTTCACAGGTACCGGCCTTGCTTCATATCGCCAGATGAGGGCCCCGCCTTGTGCCACACTCTATTGCCATCGATGACGGCCGGAGACTGAGGATGCCACCGATGGGATAGAGTGGTCGCCAGCGGTTCCCCCGAGGACCAAGGGTCCTCTGCCGGGGGTAGGCCCTGAGGCACCTCCCCGGCAGAGGGCCTATCTCCTGAGGACGCCTTGCTCCGAGCGCCGTGTGGGCGAGGCCGGATCTCGGCCCCCCTCCTGCAGCCCCCGGTGCCCTCCTCCTGAGGGGTAGGAAGCTGCTGGATTGGGGCGCCATCTGCATCGACGACCTGTACCTCCTGTGATCCATGGTTAGCGTATGCCTGTTCCTGAGGGATTAGCGGTACCCGATAGTCGCTGCCTTCGGCGCGGTTGACGAGGCCTTCCCTGGGCTCCTGAAAGAGCTCAACTTCGGGTGTCTCTTCCCCCCAGCTTGCGCAAAGGAACGAGCCATGGTATTCCTCCTGCCGTGTCCTTGATCCACCATGTGGGGCACATACGCTTGCGGGGCCGCCGCCCCGAATGCCTTGCTGTAGTGCCCCGCGTGCCATGCAGTCCCGCTTGAGGTGCCCACTTGGGGGTGGTAGCGTGGCGGCCCACCCGGACCCTGGGCTATAGTGGATCCCCTTTGCTGGCCAGAGGCGGAGGCGGCACTACCGGCAGCTAGGCGCCGACGGCCAGGTTGGCGTTGGAGTGTCCCTGGAATCCGCTCGGAGCTGTGCGGGCGCGTGTGGGGCCTCCGTGTGGTCCGCCTTGGGCCTGAGGCGGTGGCTGGGCGCCAAAGGGGTGCACCCCCGAGGCGGCGGAGCCCAGGAGCTCCGCCACCCGCTCCAGTAGCACGTCGCGGCCGCCCTCCAGTAGTCTGCATCGCAGTATCTCTCGGGCTACCGCGAGCGCGGCCCTTGAGTTTGCCTGCTCCCACCGGGTGTACGGCACCGTGGTCGCGGTGTGGCTTGAGGCCCTTGCTGCCGACCGCACCTGCCGCGGCGTGAGAGTTGGCGCCGCCTGGCCGGATCGCCCGCGGCCCGCAGCGCCCTGCGGACCGCGGGCTGCATGGGGCATAGGGTTGAGGTCTCCCTGGGCAAGCGACTCTGCATGGGTGGGCCAGGCCGCCCAGGGATCGGGATTGCCCGTCGGGTCGCCGGACATGATGACGATGATGCAACGATCGGGATTGCCCGTCGGGTCGCCGGACAGTATATGGCGGCATTATCAAGCCGGATAGTTCACCGGCCAATAAAGCCAACGATGTATCCAAACGAGTCCGGTCCGTGCATAATAGAGATAAATCAACGGATCCGGACCTTGATTAGTAGTTCGGCCTCCACCGATCGCCCCACCGGGTTGCGGCTTATGTACCGTGCGTACATAATTACACACGAGAAATACCTTGGGCAGCGCCAGAGTCACACTGTGGAAGAGGTCCATTGCATGACTTGACCATAGTTGGACCGCATATATCTTTTTTCCATTTAACGCAGGTTCATCAAGAGCCCTACTAGCGAGATGGTTGTCGCAGGAGATCCTTTTAAGGCTGGTACATCCCAACCGTCAAACACTCCTCTCAAAGGACTAACTACTAAGGAGAAAAGGCGCAGACGTGCGGCAGGGATCATTGGAGTTTCTTTCACAAACTATGATTTTTAGGCCCTATGTTAGACTTTCCCTTATGTAAGTCTTTTCATTTTCTCTTTGCGCATGTAATAGGACCTTAATATTGAATGGCATTGCCTGTCATCGACGTATCAATAAAGATATAAAGGACGCAGATGATTATCACCTTCTTGGTTGGGTCTTGATTTTTTCCTTGTCATTTGTGCTCCCGCTTACAATACACTAATACACGTGGTTCGACACGGTCACCATACAAGGGGCTGTATTCGGCACCACAAAATTCTTAAGTCCGAACACCTATAGGGAACTCTTCGGCATCCCGGATATGGCATTATATGCATCAGCTCTGAATCATGTCTTTGGTCTATATTTGGGTTGCCCGGCTCCTGTGTTTGCCACCTTATGTTTTGCAAGTTTGGCTAAGTTAGTAAAGGGAGAACTACTGCAATTGTATTTCCGGTTCGTCCTGTTAATTACCTTAGTAGAAAAAGACGAAAACTGACTGTCATGATGGGCGAGAGCGGGTCAGCGATCGGGTGACTTACTGTTATACTATAAAACGTTCGCGATTCATGCCGTGTTATACGAGTGGCGGGCTTTTCGACCAGCCGCGTTGCAAAGGCACCTCACTCTGGATTGTCGTTCATGCAACAAGGGCTAGTACTTAGCGCCACCAATGGACTCTTATGGCTAAGTGAAAGTACTAAAGCCGCATTATCTGATTGCCTAGTTCACTCTGCAAGATGCCTCCTACATTGGACCAAGACATTGGATTAAGTGCTGTCATGCGTTCCCGAACACCCCTATAATATTTACGTGGGGGCTCAATAGGAGGATAATCTAATCATAAAAATCATAACCATTTTTACATCTTGAGTTCATTACATGACTCTTACAAAATCGGACTCAACTATTCAAATATGACGTCCTTTGAGCACTTGCCCTGTACAACGCGGGCTCCTTCAAGCACCTCGTCAAAATACCTCTCCAGCCGCCGGTGCTCGTTGCCTTCAGGTGGCCCTACAGTGGCAATCTCAGTGGCTTTCATCTTCGCCCACTGGACCATGACGCGGGCGAAGGCCATCCGGGCACCTTCTGTGCAGGACGACCGCTTGAGGGTGTCGATCCGAGGAAGCGCATCCACCAGCCACTTCAGGAGACCGAAGTGGCTGCTAGGTATGGCCTCGTCCGGGCACAGACGGACTATCACATCCTTCTTGATCAGTCTGGACACCCTGTGCAGCTCGGACAGCTGCTTCATCTGGTCAATCAAGGGGCACTGGAAGTTCTGGCGCAAGGTACTGCGACCAGAACAACTTCTCCGTCAACGTCCCTTCTTCGGCTCGGAAGAATGCGGTGGCATCCGCAATACTCCTTGGCAGATCGACAAAGTGTCACGACCGGATTTTCGGGATATATTACCCAGAAAATGGCCCTTGTGCTCACCAGCCCCAGGATTACTATTAGCTAGCGAGACACCAACTTGATACAGAAACTCCAAGCAAAATACATAATATGTAGTACAAGACCAATTCTGGCCTATGAGTACAACACAAGGTTTCTAGTGGTTGATGGCGGAAGCGGTTTGTGGTTCATCAGTGGCCATGGGACTCCATTTCCCACAAGAACAGGTGACCAGGATAACTCCTATCTTCGCGAGGCTGCTTTCATCATTGCGTAGGTACCGGGGCTGTCATCGCAACGCTCCTCTCCATGCAAGAAATCTGGCCAAGACAATAGCCAGGGACAAGCCAGTGAGTACTTTTGAATGTACTCGCAAACATTATGAACACAGGTATAATGTAACAAATGATAATCATGTTCTGAAATATTCTATGCTCATAACGTCAGTCACAAAATAAAAATCCATGATGCACACAAGCAGGTTGTTCATATAGAGCATGAATATGCAATCAGAGAGTAGAAATAGAATGCACTGATCGGGTGTCTGAAGCGACGCCTCGAAAGGACAATAACATAAAGCATGCCTCAGTCGGGCGTCTGAGCGACACCACATAAAGGGCTTATAAGTGAAATAAGTAACAAACATGCCACAGTTGGGCGTTTGTGCGACACCACATGAAGGGCTTATAAAGTAAATACATAACAAACATGCCACAGACGGGCGTCTATGCGACACCACATAAATGGCTCATAAAGTAAATAAATAACAAACATGCCACAGTCGGGTGTCTGTGCGACACCACATAAAGGGCTTATAAGGTAAATGATCACAGTGAATATCCAGGAGGTAGAACCGTCCCAGGGATACTCAATAATTCAAATAATGTAAATGCTTAGTCCATAATAATAGTAATCATAATCATCAAGAGTCACAAGTCATGATCCAAGTTCGGGTTTAGCAATTTTTCATCTGAAGACCGACACTAAGACTGACACTTGACCCAACCCAGACTGTAGTCCTTAACCATGGACACGTCTATTCAAATAGATATAATCTCTGCAGAGGGTGTACTCTTTACCCACGAGTAACGAATTTCTGTTAGTCCATCGGGACTAATTCCATCTACGGTCTTTTAATTAAAAACACACTTGACCGCACACACCAGTCTGACTTAGCAGTGTCTGGAATCACCCACGACACTTGTTAAGCAAAACTCTAAGTGGGGAGGCTACATCCTTGAGTAGCATGGGATCACAAAATATATAACGCGCGCAAACTAGGGGAGCTACCCCCTCAGCTACAACCTGAAACACCCATGCCCCCGGACCAGGTGGCATGCCTACCGGATGCAGTCGACATCTTCCACCATGGCCTCTCTATAGGGTGTGTGCTAGGAAGCGGTTGACAACTTACTAAACCATACCCTATCTATGGCAGGGACAAGTGGTAGTACAAAACAAGTATGGGGTTACTGGAACAAGACTCGATCTACGGTCGACTCAGGAGGATTAAGTATTCCCTGCATGATTAGCATAACAACTATATTTCAACCAACAGACAGAATCACCACTCATCATACCTCATCATGCCATACCAAACACAATCGTCTCGACGAGGAACTAGATACAAGCTCATGTCTACCCAAGACACAGAGTTTCTCGGCTTCCTTCCGATGGGCATGAAAGGCATACAAGGGTGATTACTATCACAAGCATATCCATTTCCAACAGCAAAGAATCTTTATTATGCACTCATGCGTATGATCGTATCATCACATAAAATAACGATTGCTCCATGTCAAGGTGGTGTTGTAACCGTATCAACAACACACAAAAATATTACGCCAGGGTTCAGAATGCTTGCCTTCAAGAGTATGGAAGTGGGGTGCATTTTTTGAAAGTAGCTTCCTTCTTCAAAAATCCTATTTTGAGAAAATTCAAATTAACACATAGTTTAAAAACAGTACAAAAAAGTTGTTTGAATTTTTTTTCAAATGAACAACAGTACAAAAAAGTTCTTTGGAAAATTTTCAAATGAACATGAAAATAAACTAGACAGAATTTGAGAAACAACAGAAAAAGAATCAAGTCATTTGGACTTATATTTAAAAAGTTATAGCCAGTCCAAGTTTAATCAAAATTCTGTTTTAAATAAAACAGAAAAAGAAAAATGTTTGGAATAAAAAAAAGAGGAGGCGTACTCCGGGTTTTACGCTTTCACCTAAAACAGCACGGGCCGTTGCTGGGTCATTGACAGTGGGTCCCATGGGACCACTTGTCAGGTTTGACCAGTCACCCGTGCCTCCAAATGTCCTTTGTCCGAGCCGTGGCGGGGCTTCGGTGATCAACGACGGTGAACAGTGGCTCCCCACTGGGTTCCGAGGGCAGGGATGGATCCGCTAGTCCAGGGCAGTCCTCCCAATGGTCGAGAGGGTGGCGGGGACGAAGGAAGTTGCCAGCGGCGAGCTTCGCGGCGGAGGTGGCTTTGGGAGGATTTGTGGGTTTGGGCTACGGTGGTTCCCGGTCGAAGCTGAGAGGATGGGCGGCTCCGCACGATCGAGGGGAGGAGGATGGAAGCACTGGATGGACGGGGGAGGCTCTGCTTGCGGCGCACAGCACCGGAGCGTGGCGGTGGCTGAACTGTTCGGAGACGAGGAAGAAGGCTTCCCGATGTCGATTGCTGGCCGTGGGGGCTTTGGAGGAACGGCTTGAGGTCGCCTGAGGTCTGGACGGGCTCAGGGGCTCCTTTTATAGGCAGTCAAGGTCGGTTCCGCGGCAGTCGGGGATAAGATCGACGGCGAACCGCCGTTCTGTTGCTGTAGGGCAACATGGCGGCGACGTGCGCTAGCGGACGGGCTCGCAGATGAGCTCCAGCTGTTCCAAAGGGTAGGTGGCGCGCTGGAGTGGCTCGGGCGGCGCCGTCTAAGGCAGAGGCCTCCTGCGGTTGTCGGTGGCTTGCAGTGGTGGCGCTGTGGGGCACCAGGAGGGGGCCGGGGCGGCTCTGCGGCAAGGGAGGGGTCGGGCGTCTTGGCTGCGAGTGGGAAGGGACCAGAACGAGCGCGGGGAGGCGACAGTGGGACGCGGCGACTTGGTGCGTGCGCGTGCAAAACGTGCGCTCTGGGTGCGCCTAGAGCACACACGCTACATGTTCGGTAAAATGCCGAGGCATGCCAGGGGGCTCCAATCCACATGAGGTTTAGTAGGATGGAGCTATAGACTAAGGTAGAGCCATGAGACATGCTGGTTAGGCAAAGCAATTAGGTCCAATGTGCAAACTAAAAACTATGTCAAGACTGATCATGCACACAAGGTGCTTGACAGAATGCCAAGGGCATCTAGGCAACTCTTGGGGTGGCCAAAAACTCCAAATCATAGTCTCTTTGGATGATAAAGAGGGTGGCAAGGTTAGTTGGGCAAAACCAGAAACTTGTTAGTGCAAGTCTTTGAGAAAACCAAATCTGGGCAGAAACTAAAGGCTATTATTGCATGGACCAAAAATATTCCAATGGGTCCAATCTCCTGGACTTAAGGGTTTGGTAGGATGGACTATAAGCAGGAAAATGAATCACGGGCAACAGAGCACCATAAAGTGGGGTTGCAGTAGAAAATACCAAATTAGACCAGAGAGCAAAAGAGGATGATTTGCTGAAATTTTTCAAAGAACACCAGTGGGTTTTTGCACAAATATGAATTATATACTCCCACTGACATCCCCTAATTTTGGTGGAAGTTTTAAAGGAATATCTAAATAGGTTGTAGTGCAAAAGTGCAAACTGGACCAGATTTGAAAACTTGGAGTAGAGCTCAAAATCCCCAAATGCTTAAGAGTGGTTTTTGCATAAAAGTGATTTAGGGACATCACATGTCATCCCCAAATTTTGGTGGGGATTTTAAAGGATTATTTGGAAGGGTTGTAGTGCAAAAGAGGCTCTAAAGCTTATGAAAAATCATTTTTATAAGAAATAAAGCTCAGGGAAAAGAATCATATAAATAATTCCACTGATAAAAGAAATGCTTCTTGAGAGGGTATACAAGTCCAGCAATGTTTTTGAACAGTTTTCACTTGAGGTGAGGAGTCCACAATATCAAAGAAAAGAGAGGTTCTAAAATCAAAAGATAAATCCAGAAAATAAAAATTTAATATCCTGGCAAAATTTTAATAAACAAATCATGGTTAAATTTTTGGGGTGTTACAACACTACCCCCCTTAAGAAAAATCTCGTCCTCGAAATTTGCTAAGGGCTGTTTTGAACAATATTACTCCTAACATCACAAAAATAACCATCCTACTCATGTAATTAAAACGTGGCTACAGTGAGTGGGCAATTATGTGGTGTAAAGCTATAGTGTGGCATACTAGCATTGCGTGGAAAAATCTACGGAAAATTTCTACTTTTGGTTACAGTAAATTTAGAATAAACTTCTAAATTTCAAAAATACGCTGGTCGTACCCGAGAGCACAGTGCTCTCTCTGGCTGGCAGGTGGACCCGGGGCCCACTGTCAGTCTCTTCTTCTTCCTCTGGCTCTTTCTTCTCCCTCTCTCTCACGCGCTTTCCTGCGCTTTCTCCACCGGCGACATCTAGCGCGTAGAGCATCTAGGCCGTACTGCGGTAGTGCGTGGCGTGCTAGCTACCGGCGCAGCGTGCACTCACCTCGCGGGCCAGTGCGCTGTCGGCACTGCTCGTGGATTCGCCTCCGAACACCGGCGATCGAGCGACGAGCGGCGCTGGTGGACTTCGCCCACCGTACACCGATCTCGAGCTATAAAACGACTGAGGTGCTCCTTTCTTTTTCCTCACACCTGGCCTCGCTTCTCCTTCTCCTTCCTTCTGCTAAATTTCTGTTTGCAGAAGCTGGAAACGAGGATGTAATGGCGGAGGTGTTGCCAAACTGGTACGTGATCCTGATGTGTGGAGTGTTGGCAGCATTGCTGGGGTTCTCTATGCTCTTGTGCGTGATGATCCTCGATGATCGTCATGATGCTGCCGCTCGAGTGTTAGCCCTCCGCGGTGGTGGTGATCATGTGGATTAAGTGCAGTGTCGTGTCCTAACTGTTGTAAGTGTGCTGGAGGCAATCTTGAGTCCGAACAGTTACCCACAAATCTCTCCTTCAGAGGCTGTGGTGTGCTAGGGAGGCAATTAGTTAGGTGCAACAGGTGCACGCGTATTTGCAATTAGTGCATGAGGTCGAGTGGTTGTGGTTGTGCGTCTGCTGTCGTGGTGCTGCGTGAATAAAAATCTATGTCGTGAAGAGATATACGCTGCAACAACTGAGGGAGAAATCTCACTTCAGGATTTACCGAGAGTGAAAATAATTAATAAAAATTAACCGCAGTAAAAACCACTCTCATTAATTGAAAGCAAAATTTTGATTCATCGCACAAATTTAGAATACCACACATAAGTTGCAACACATAAATAAATGTTGGGACAATAAACATAGAAGTGACGTCTACAACGACAATAGTAAATGGACAGGGTCCTGAGAAAACGTCTCTGGGATTGGGGCACACTCTTCTTCTATCGGGGGAAGCGGATTGACGAGTCAATGAACGCGTATCTCCTGGTCGGGTCTCAATGGTCTGCCGATGGCGATCTGAGGGTTTAAATCAGCGAGGCTCTGGAGATAACCCATCACTCGTTGGGTCAAACGCTGTTGAGCGATGATATACTGTGCAAGGTTGGCCAGTACTGGGTCTCTCTCGATTCGTCCACAGGGAAAAGATGCTACTTCTCCGGGTGCTGCACAACTCTGGAAGTAATAATACCCCCATTCGCTGGCATAGGGTACCGCGAATCGAAGGCGAGTAAGCGCTTCATACACAGCAGCTTCTATGGCTATATGCAGAGTCGGCATAGATTTCCCCACGAATGAGACTTCCGTTGGGTCTTGGTTTGGGTTTGCGGGAGGGATGTGCACCACTACCCAATATTTCAAGGTGGATGGGGCGATCCTTGATTTGAGCAACTCGTACTAGGATGGATGGATAGCACTCATGGTACTGCAGGTAAATTCCAACAAAATTTTAACAAAGCTACCTGGGGTTGCATCTGGAGTTCTCAGATAAATACTAGGGCTCGGCATGGCAAAGAAATGGCTGTGAGAGTTGTGCAAAAGGTGAGGAATACTTGGCAAGGTCATGAGGTGGCCTTTTATAGAGCATTGGGGCTGGGTTATTGACCGTGGTGAAGGGTAACTAGTTTGTCGGTTCCGCTCTTATGGGGTCGGGGTCAAAGCTACAGATACACATATCTCACAAAAGTGACGCATTACTGTGGGTGTCGTCGGGTGGTGTTGGTCGTTGTGCCCGGAATTAAAATGCAACCGCAATCTAACATATTTATGCAAGGCCACTATTCAAATCAGAGGCACACAAGTAGGCTGCGATTATTTATGGTGATGCAAGATTACATAATTACAGGGCGTGGACATACTGAGACTCGATACTACTCGAGTGAATTAGTCTACCTGGTGTGCATAGGGCGTGGACACCACATGAAGGGCTTATAAAGTAAATACATAACAAACATGCCACAGTCGGGTGTCTATGCGACACCACATAAAGGGCTCATAAAGTAAATTAATAACAAACAAACCACAGTCGGGCGTCTGTGCGACACCACATAAAGGCCTCATAAGGTAAATAATCAAAGTGAATATCCAGGAGGTAGAACCGTCCCAGGGATACTCAATAATTCAAATAATGTAAATGCTTAGTCCATAATAATAGTAATCATAATCATCAAGAGTCACAAGTCATGATCCATGTGCGGGTTTAACAATTTTTCCTCCGAAGACTGACACTTGACCCAACCCAGACTGTAGTCATGAACCATGGACACGGCTATTCGAATAGATATAATCTCTGCAGAGGGTGTACTCTTTACCCACGAGTAATGGATTTCCGTTAGTCCATCGGGACTAATTCCGTCTATTGTCTTTTAATTGAAAACAAACCTGACTGCACACACTAGCCTGACTTACCAGTGTCTGGAATCACCCACGACACTTGTTAAGCAAAACTCTAAGTGGGGAGGCTACAACCCCGACTAGCATGGGATCACAAAATTTATAACGCGCGCAAACTAGGGGAGCTACCCCCTCGGCTACAACCGGAAACACCCATGCCCCCGGACCAGGTGGCATGCCTACCGGATGCAGCCGGCATCTTCCACCATGGCCTCTGTGTACGGTGTGTGCTAGGAAGAGGTTGACAACTTACTGAACCATACCCTACCTATGGCATGGACAAGTGGTAGTACGAAACAAGTATGGGGGTTACTGGAACAAGACTCGATCTACGGTCGACTCAGGAGGTTTAAGTATTCCCTGCATGATTAGCATCACAACTATATTTCAACCAACAGACAGAATCACCACTCATCATACCTCATCATGCCATACGGGACACAATCGTCTCGATGAGGAACTAGAGACAAGCTCGTGTCTACCCAAGACAGAGACTTTCCCGGCTTCCTTCCGATGGGCATGAAAGGCATACGAGGGTGATTACTATCACAAGCATATCCATTTCCAACAGCAAAGAATCTTCATTATGCACTCATGCGTATGATTGTATCATCACATAAAATAACGAATGCTCCATATCAAGGTGGTGTTGTAACCGTATCAACAACACACAAAAATATTCGCCAGGGTTCAGAATGCTTGCCTTCAACAGTATGCAAGTGGGGTGCATTTTTTCGAAAGTAGCTTCCTTCTTCAAAAATCCTATTTTGAGATAATTCAAATTAACACATAGTTTCAAACCAGTACAAAAAAGTTGTTTGGCAAATTTTCAAATAAATATGTAAATAAACTAGACAAAATTTGAGAAACAACAGAAAAAGTATCAAGTCATTTGGACTTATATTTGAAAAGTTATAGCCAGTCAAAGTTTAGTCAAAATTCTGTTTTTAAATAAAATAGAAAAATAAAAACGTTTCGAATAAAAAAACGGAGGAGGCGTACTCTGGGTTTTACACTTGCACTTAAAATAGCGCAGGCCGTCGCTGGGTCACTGACAGTGGGTCCCTTGGGCCCACTGGTCAGGTTTGACCAGTCGCCCGCGCCTTCTTGCTCCTCCGTCCGAGCGGTGGTGGGGCTCCGGTGATCAACGCCGGCGAACGGTGGCTCCCCACTGGGTTCCGAGGGCAGGGATGGATCCGCTAGTCTAGGGGGGTCCTCCCATTGATCGAGAGGGTGGCGGGGACGAAGGAAGTTGCCGGCGGCGAGCTTCGCGGCGGAGGTGGCTTCGGGAGGATTTGGGGGTTTGGGCTATGGTGGTTCCCGGTCGAAGCTGAGAGGCTGGGCGGCTCCACACGGTCGAGGGGAGGAGCATGGAAGCACTGGATGGACGGGGGATGCTCTGCTTGCGACGCATGGCACCGGAGCGTGGCGATGGCCGAACTGTTCGGAGACGAGGAAGAAGGCTTCCCGCCGTCGATTGCTGGAC
Organism: Triticum aestivum; assembly: GCF_018294505.1. Taxonomy (NCBI): domain Eukaryota; kingdom Viridiplantae; phylum Streptophyta; class Magnoliopsida; order Poales; family Poaceae; genus Triticum; species Triticum aestivum. The sequence goes on along the minus strand of NC_057798.1, from coordinate 302,953,075 downwards.
GTGGGGGCTTTGGAGGAACGGCTTGAGGTCGCCTGAGGTCTGGACGGGCTTGGGGGCTCCTTTTATAGGCGGCCGAGGTCAGTTCCACGGCGGCCGGGGATAAGATCGATGGCGAACCGCCGTTCTGTTGCTGCTGGGCGACGTGGCGGCGACGTGCGCTAGCGGACGGACTCCCGGATGAGCTTGAGCTGTTCCAGAGGGCACCGGGCGTGCTGGAGTGGCTCGGGCGGTGCCGTCCATGGTAGAGGCCTCCTGCGGCCGTCGACGGCTTGTGGTGGTGGTGCTGTGGGGCGCCAGGAGGGGGCCAGGACGGCTCTGCGGCAAGGGAGGGGTAGGGCATGTTGGCTGCGAGTGGGAAGGGACCAGAACGAGCGCGGGGAGGCGGCAGTGGGACGCGGCGACTCGGTGTGTGCGCGTGCAAAACGTGCACTCTAGGCGCACCCAGAGCACACACGCTACATGTTCGGCAAAATGCCGAGGCATGTCATGGGGCTCCAATCCACATGAGGTTTAGCAGGATGGGCCTATAGACTAAGGTAGAGCCATGAGACATGCTGGTTAGGCAAAGCAAGCACGTCCAATGTGCAAACTAAAAACTATGTCAAGATTGATCATGCACACAAGGTGCTTGACAGAATGCCAAGGGCATCTAGGCAACTCTTGGGGTGGCGAGAAACTCTAGATCATAGTCTCTTTGGATGATAAAGAGGGTGGCAAGGTTAGTTGGGCAAAACCAGAAACTTGTTAGTGCAAGTCTTTGAGAAAACCAAATCTGGGAAGAAACTAAAGGCTATTATTGCATGGACCAAAAATATTCCAATGGGTCCAATCTCCTGGACTTAAGGGTTTTGTAGGATGGACTATAAGCAGGAAAAAGAATCATGGGCAACAGAGCAACATAAAATGGGGTTGCAGTAGAAAATACCAAACTAGACCAGAGAGCAAAAGAGGATGATTTGCTCAAATTTTTCAAAGAACACCAGTGGGTTTTTGCACAAAGATGAATTATATACTCCCACTGACATCCCCTAATTTTGGTGGAAGTTTTAAAGGAATATTTAAATAGGTTGTAGTGCAAAAGTGCAAACTGGACTAGATTTGAAAACTTGGAGTAGAGCTCAAAATTCCCAAATGCTTAAGAGAGGTTTTTGCATAAAAGTGATTTAGGGACATCATATGTCATCCCCAAATTTTGGTGGGGATTTTAAAGGATTATTTGGAAGGGTTGTAGTGCAAAAGAGGCTCTAAAGCTTATGAAAAATAATTTTTATAAGAAATAAAGCTTAGGGAAAATAATCATATAAATAAAAGAAATGCTCCTTGAGAGGGTATACAATTCCAGCAATGTTTTTGAATAGTTTTCACTTGAGGAGAGGACTCCACAATATCAAAGAAAAGAGAGGTTCTGAACTCAAAACATAAATCCAGAAAATAAAATTTTAATTTCCTGGCAAAATTTTATTAAACAAGCATGGTTAAATTTTTGGGGTGTTACACAAAGGCGCTTGGTGAACTCCCAATTCTGGTCAACAAAATATATCTCTTACTAGTATATCTACTATGCATGATAAAGGCCTTACCAGCCGCAATCTGCTTTGCCTCTTGGATCTCCTGTCAAGCACCCTAGGCATCAACCCGGGCTTCCTTCAGGCTCTCAAGAGCTTTGGTGAGCTCGGAGGCCTACTCTGAACTCTTCTGCTCCAAGGACTCGCACCTTGCAATGGCGTCCCTGAGCTACTGCTCGATGTCCCCCACCCGTCCCTCGTGTTTTTGGCCGGTGGTTTTCTCTTCCTGTAAAGTCTTGTCCGCTTTGTCCACGGCCACCTTGCTACCTCCGCCTCCTTTTTGGCTTCGGCGAGGGCGCTCTTGAGGGACTTGACCTCAGCTGCGCCAACTATGAGTGTTTTTCAACATTTCAGTCAGTTTACATGACTAAAAACAGATATCATTCTGGGGTATGAAATACTTTCACATACCTTGGGTTTCATTAAACCGCTTGTTGATGCGGTCGAGTTCCTCGTCAGATAGCTGAAGCTTCTGATTAAGCTCTGCTATCTCTGCGGCATGGGCAGTAGTCGCCAACTTCGAAGCATGTCGAACAATATATATGACGCGTTCTGAACCTATTTTTGATCCTCCATCCGGATTGTCCTAATCCGGACATAGTCTCAGGGGCTACTGTCTACACATGGGTTTCTCCTAACACATATATGTGTACAATATATAAAGCTAGTAAAGAATATTACATCACTGACCTCAAAGCCTGTCAATAGGCTGTTGAAGGCATCGGTCAGTCCGCTCTTCACGGATCAAACCTGTCGGCGTCCTGGATTCGGGGATATCCAGCCCTGCCTGTCTGTGGCCCACCACGTGGCTTCATTGACGACCTAGTACGGCCCAGCACCAACATCAACAACACAAGACCCTCGCGAGGGGCCAAGCCTCGTGAGGCGAGCAATGCCAAGACCCCCGAAGGGACCGGCCTCCTCAGGCTGGCTCCTAAGGGGCGGAGAATTCTATGCAAGCTACCTCACGAGGCTCAGCTGACGTGAGCCATGATGACCAAGGCCAAGCGGGCACTAGGCGGGCGCAGAGCACATGTTTCCTCTTCGGTGCAAAGGAGGCAAGCCACAGGCACGGAGTCCCGAGGAACCAACCAAAGGTTTCCATTCCGGTGCAACAAGACCACACTACAAAAAATACACTTCCGTGATGATACGTGTTTGTCATAGTAGGTCGCGTTTTTTCTCATGCATGTACATCCATGACGATTTTATGACAGAATCAAGATAGTCATACCTGTGTTGTCATAGAAGTGTTCCATGACATTACCAATATTATCATCACGGAAGTGTCCACTTCCATGACGATAAATCGCACGTCACAGAAGTGCTTTTGTCAAGGGTGACCGACACGTGGCATCCATCGTAACGGAACGCCGTTAAGCTATCGGGTCGGGTTTTGGATCCGATAACCCGTTAATAGCCCCAACCAATGGGGATTTTCCACATGTAAAATCATCATTGGCTGGAGGAAACACGTGTCGGCTCATCTTTGGGACAGATGTCATCCACTCATTGGACAACAGGCGCCTATGATACGTCAACACGTGGCACGTCCCATCAAGTTTAAATGGTCCGTCCCAACTAAAGGCCCACAAGATTTTGCGGACCATAATGGGACGGCCCAGCTAAAGGCCCACAAGATTTTGCGGACCATAATGGGCTGGCCCAGCTAAAGGCCCACAAGATTTAGCGGGCCATAATGCGCCGGCCCAGGTAAAGGCCCACAAGATTTTTGCGTGCCAGTAGAAAATGGGAAAATAATAACCATGAATAATAGCACTTACACGTAAGTTGGACATGAAGATGTGAAAATGGTGTTTGTCTTCACTATAATCTTCCCATGATGGGAATATATGCACGTAGTCCCTAACAACATTGAAAGCATTGTCTTTTAAACTAGGAATAAATGGAATGGGGTTCCAATCTGCAGGAATTGGCCGTCCCTGCAGTTGGGGTAGGTCTTCGGCCGGTGTACTTGCTACACTTTTTGCTGGAGTGGGATTTTTCTGTGGTACGGCTGGTGCTATGGCAAATGAAATCTATATACCTTTTGCTGGAGTGCAGGTCCTGTGTGGTGGGGCTAGTGGTATGGCCAGTGAAGTATGGGTACAGTCTGCTAGAGTCGGTCCTACGTTTTGTGTCACTGGTTGTACAACCAATATAAGTGGGGCGCTATCTGATTTCTCCGGCACCACCATGTTTTTCAAGGACTTTGCTGGTGCTCGTTCAGGTTCGGCAATCACCCTTTTCCTTTTTGATGTCTGATGCACAAGAACAACATTTGAGTGGGAAAACATGGTATGATGACAGATGGAATATGTATTGATAATGGATGGGCATGGCATCTCGAGTTATATGATGAGTAAACTAAGCAGATGGCGGTGCAACAAAGTAGAAGAAATGCAAGAAAACATATGCAGGATACGCGCAATCAATAAAACCTTGCCAAATTAGAACATGCACCTTGATGGGTGAACAGGACAGGCCATCTTCCTTTGACTCCTCGAGGTTAGAATAGTCATTAGGATGATATTCTGAACAAAAATCAACATGTGGGAAGCATATGAGTTTCATTGCTTCCAGAATGGCACTCAATGCCTTGGTGCCAATTTTGTAAGTCATTGGAGTGTTCAACAATATTCTTCTGATGCGCGGATTCTAATATTCACTGTAATTGTGTATAATATCTGAGAACCATGAAAAGATTAATAGTTGTGAGATTATCTTTGTAATGCAGATGATATTCTAATATAGGGGCGCCCCTGTAAACACTTGTGTGCTATCACTAGATTCTGATGAGAGAGCTCATGTGTGTTGTAATATGGTGCGTGCATTTATATAATCTGGCACAAGTACGCAGAAAAAAAAAAAGGCTCCAGAAGTAAGGATAGCTGGTAGATGATAGGTTCATAATATACTGTATAGAGAGTTTATTGCCAAACCATGATAAGAAGAACACACAGCAACTAGGAAAATCATAGTGTACATAACAGGGGTACACCATAACCACGATATATAAATCGGGAAAGTGGAACTGGCTTGAAAATACGGTGTTGTACTGCCGCTAGTAATTGAAAGCCTATCGATCACGTACAGGCCAGCTCTATCAGCTGTTGACTACAGATGTCCCTGCGCCCCTTCCTGACAAGGAACATACTGTACGTACTAAATACATAATAAACAAAGAGGAACATGTTAAAGAACAGAAGAGGAAGCATATTCTTGAGGTTCTGCTTCATTGCATACAATGTTGGTTGCCCACTCATGATGACTCACAGCACCCAAAGAAATGCAATTCCATGTTGTCTCTCTGTATGTGGCAATTTTGAACAAGAGTCATTAGGAGCATATTCTGAACAAGAGTCAACAGGTGGGGAGCGTATGAGTTTCATTGCATCCAGAATGGCACTCAATGCCTTGGTGCCAATTTTGTAAGTCATTGCAGTGTTTAGCTTCACGAGTGGACTACTGCTAGTGCGACACAAAGCAGCTACACAGATCATAGTGTAGATATAACGGGAAAACCTTAAGCATCAGAGTAAAATCAGCAAAGTGGAACTTGCTGGAATATATGTGCTAGTTTGCTGGTACGGCTAGAAAGGCTTCAGATACCAGCTCTCTTCAAGTGAAGGTGCGGTACTGTTAATATCAGTGTAACTCTTAAAGGTGACACAGCTCCCCGCATTTCCTTCCTATTCTTATAGGATTCAAGTGGGCGGGCCAGTACAAATCCTATTCCTATGTTTACAAGATCCTACGAATCAAAGAGGCTCAAAGTGTCCATCACAACTGACTGTATAGACCTCTACACTGCAGATGTCCCTGCTCATCTTCAGTACAAGGAACATACTGTACTACTATCATACTCCCTCCATTCCAAAATATAAGTCTTGGTAGAGATTTCCACTATGGATCACATATAGATGTATCCAGATACATTTTAGAGTGTAGATTCACTCATTTTGCTCCATATGTAGTCCATGGTGGAATCTATACAAAGAGCTGTATTTAGGAATGGAGAGAGTACAAATTAAAGAAGAACGGAAGAGGAACATGGTAAAGAAGAGCAAGCATATTTTGGATAATAAAATGTTGGTTGCGCAGTGCCCACACATGATGAACCAGAGCGCATTAAGAATGCAACTCCCAGCTGTCTCTCGACCATTTCAGGCGGTTGGATGAAGATCCTACGTCTCCTAACCCTTCTTCTTCCTCGTCTCTGATTCTTCCCATACAGAACACCGCACGGGCCGCCGGTCGGACCACCGGCCCCCACCACTTGTGTTCCTCCACCACCCCCACCCCCACCCCTGCACCAACCCCCACCCTTGTCGAGTTTTCTTTGTTCGGCGAGGCCCCACAACCACTCGAGCCCCTTCGATCGCACCGGCGAACTCCGGCGAGCTCTGAAAAATCGACTGACCCAATTTTGAAATTTAGTGTACTGTGATTTTACTAGTGTGGAATATAAATGGGGAAACCATAAGCATTGAGAGTATAGTGTTGAGCGTGCCATGGCGGATCTAAAAGTGCAAACCGAACAAAGGCAACTTTGCAACCAAGACAAGAAATCGGAGTAAAGCAGTGTCGATCTATTTTCTTACTGTGATAAATAAGTTGAGTAGAATTTGATGGTACTGCGGTAGCGATGGCCATAAGCGGCATGGAAGCAGGTCTAGGAGGGTAGACGGTAGCGGTAGGGCACGGTGGACGAGACGGTCGTACGAGCGGCGCCGGCAAGGTGGACGACGGCGGGGATGAAGCGAGAGGACAGGATGCAAGGATCCCGGTCTGAAGCCGTGGATGAGAGAGGTCGATCTCTTGTAATGGACGGCGGCGTCAGGGTATCAGCTCCGGCATGGTGGAGGAGGACGGTGGTGGATGGGGTGGCGGACGGAGGAGGGTGGGGATGGAGAGGGTGTTTTGGCGCCCACTGAGTACGAATGGGGAAAAGGGAGGTAGAGAGGAAGGGGGGAACCATGTATTCAGGCGCGCTTGTCTCAAATGCGAGGAAATTTACAAACTTAGCCCCTGTTTCAAATTTCTACTACATCACAGCAATATTAGTGGGTTGCGGATAGGACGGCAATCTCGCATACACCGAATATTTGCCGACGAGAGTTTGTTTTTGGCGCCCACCGTCTATGAATATGAATCGGGGAGGGAGTCTATTTCGGCCGAGGACACACTACGTTTTGGCGCCCACCGTGTATAAATCCAGGTGAGAGGCGGTTATGCCACGTTTGGGTGAAATTACAAACCTACCCCTATCGAAACCTATAGAAATCCAGCAGATATGCATTGCGTGGCAGGGATAGGCAGTACTAATTTCCATCTCACAGATTTTGGTTTTGGGCAGTTACTACGACTTTCCCCGCTTCGTTCAAATTTTGCACAGTGCATGTTTTACAATGCCAAGTCAATTCGAATCCCGTTTGTATTCTATTTTTTTCGGGCGGGATCCATTTTCAATTGGAATTACATTCTATATACATCATTTTTTATATATACTTTTAGAAGCACAACACCATTTATACATAAATATGGTTTACAAATGGCATGATCTTAGATTCATAAGGTTGTATCCATCAATTTGGATTTCCAAATATTTGAAACCACTTTATGTTGAAATCCAATGTATGCATTCCTCGCTAACGGTCTCCAATTAATGTGTGTTTCATGTGGGTTTTTTTAATTCTCAAACATGTATAATGTGTTTCACACATGCAACATATAGTGTAATCCCATTTAGACATTAATTGGATATAAACCATGCATTGTTTGTAATTAAAGAATCTATGGATCACCAATATTGATAAACTATATAACATTACACGTGTGCCCAAATTCAAATGAATATGCATGATTGATGCACCAATTTGCGTTATGATATTATCGATGTCGTGTTCTCCAGTTTAAATATTCGAATCCCCTTTAATCGAGATATTTGTCTCATATAGCTATCACTCATGCTTATATAGGACTATCTCTCTAGACCTATACTCGTTCATCGTCTCTCAGGTATCTCTCATGCTACCTGTATGTCGACAATGATCTTTTATCTTCATAACACACTGACAGTACTCTCTCCCTCGACCTTCATCACTCTATCTCTCTCTAAGTATATCTCGCTCCCTGCTATGTATCTCTAACTATGATTCTCCATGTGGAATCTCTTTCTCTCACAGAAACACAAAACTTTGTCTCCCAGGGTCTCATTTCTCTCTACTATTCCCAAGTGTGCCACTCGCACACCCCTCATACAGAGATGTCTTTCGCTCCTTAGATATGAGAACCTACGACTCTTCCTATTAAATATCTCTTTCTCACACACAAACACAAACTCTGTCTCCCAGGGTCTCATATTTCTCCATTGTTCTCTTGTATGTCGGTCACACACACTCTCTCTCCCTAGAGATATCTTGCGTTCCCTCATATGTCTCTCTAGCTATCACTCTCGTTTTGAAATATCTTTCTCTCTCGGGATCTCATTTCTCTTTGATATCTGTTTGTATGTGACTCACATGGACCCTCTCTCTATCTCTCTCACACCCACACCCATAACTCAGCCTTCTGATCCACTAGACTCCTATCTCTAACGCACACTAGCTAGCATCTTTATCTGTCTATTTATATGTTTCTCCATCAACCTTCTTTCTCGCCCTCACTCTTGATTCCTATCATGCACACTACATATGTTTCTCTCTACATGCAGTCGAGTGCCCTCTCATACACATATATAACTTCACCCTCTGAACCACTTGGCGGTCATCTCCAACACCCAAACTAGCGGATGTCCCTCTTGCTAGCATCTCCATCTCTGTATCTATCTGTAGTTTCTCCATCAACATTTCTTTCTCGCACGGAATCTTGCTTCCTATCACCCACACTCTATATGTCTCTCCATACATATGCATTTATAGGTTGATATCTTTTGCACAACCGTTGTGCCTCACTCCCTCTGCTTGCCATAGATGCATGCTCTAGCCCACGCCACTATCTCTTAAAGACAAAAACACATGCTTAATTGTCGGGTCTTCTTCCATGTATTCTCACATGCATGCATATTGTCATACCGATCTGTCTCTCCCATGTCGTTGATCTTATGACTTATGTCTTCTTTCTTTTATCTCGATCATGCGCGCGTGCACACACACATCCCACGTATACATGTAAAGCTCTCACACATGCACGTTCGAGGTCTCTATGTCTCCATACGTAGTTAATTACCCTCAATCCTAACACCACATCGAATCGTTCTCCTCTTTTGTGCACATAACTTCCGCCTGGATGGGTAAAACACACACTCACACTTAACAATCTCCTACTATCTACCCCCCCCCCCGCCTCTCACTATTACCCTATATCCCCGAAACCAATAAGACCATCCCTTTGTTTAATTCCCGCCTACATGCACCGTCGATATATAGTAGTCTTCCTCGGTGTCTCTCGAACAAACACGTTCACTCGATGTCAACTCCTCTCACGCGCACACACCTTCTCTTTCCTCTCTACGGGCATTTTCTCTCTCGCACCCCATCGTTGGTGGCCTCTGCCATACACATCACCTCTCTATGATGAAGCCATGCACACTTAAATTACATCCGCCACAAAGGACCCTGCAACACACACACACACATAGAAGCACACACGTACACCCCGCCCCACACACACACTAAGACTCCATCTCTCTCTCTCACACACACACACAAACACACACACAAACACACACACACGCACGCACGCACACCCACCCACCCCACACACACACTAAGACTCCATCTCCCTCTCTCTCTCTCTCACACACACACACACACAAAC